>NW_017729009.1:20739424-20748838 GCF_001723915.1 Gavialis gangeticus
GTTGCCAGAAGGGAACTGCCAGCCAGGCTCTGGCCTGGCTGTTTATAAGGGCCCGGCCCTGCCCCCTTCTGGTCACGTGACCACCCTGGTTGCTCCAGCAACCCGCACCTGAGCTGCCCTGGTGATTGGCAGCTCGGCCCATACTACCACCGCCAGTAGCAGGCACCCTGGTGCCCTGCTACAGATGGGATTCAATATTGACAAGTGCAGGGTACTGCACTTGGGCAGTAACGACCAGCACCATACCTATAGGCTGGGGAACTCCCTTCTCGAAAGCAGTGGCAGAAAGAGATCTTGGAGTCATTATTGATTCCAAAATGAACATGGGCTGCCATTGTAAGGACACAGTCAGGAAGACCAACGGCACCTTGTCCTGCATCCACAGATGCATCACAAGCAGGGCCAAGGAGGTGATCCTCTCCCTCTGTGCAACACTGGTCAGGTTGCAGTTGGACTACTGCATCCAGTTCTGGGTGCTGCACTTTAGGAGAGATGTGGCCAGCATCGAGAGGGTCCAGAGGAGGGCCACTTGAATGATCTGGGGACAGCAGGGAAGACCCTATGAGGAGAGGCTATGGGGCCTGATCAGCCTTCACAAGAGAAGGCTGAGAGGAGACTTAGTGGCTGTCTACAAACTTACTGGGGGGGACCAGCGGGGAACGGGAGAGACCCTGTTCCCCTGTGCACCTCCTGGAGTAACAAGGAATAACAGCCATAAGTTGTTTGCGAGTAGGTTCAGGCTGGACTGTTTCACAGTCAGGGCAGCTAGGATCTGGAGACCAACTTCCAAGGGAAGTAGTGCTGGCTCCTACCTTGGGGGTCTTTAAGAGGAGGTTTGACAATTACCTGGCTGGGGTCATATGAGCCCAGTATTCTCTCCTGCCCAGGGCACGGGGATGGACTTGATGATCTACTTAGGTCCCTTCTGACCCTACATCTGTGAATCTATGAATCTATGAAAAAGTAAGGGGGAGAAGACACTGGAAAGAGGCAAAAGGTGCATTGAAAAGGTCAGTAGGGGTAAATAAAACAGTTAACACTTTGAGGGACATATGAATAAAGAGCTGGAGTTAAAAGCTAGTTCAGGTAATGGACTAACTTGCTGAGACCATATTTAACACAGTTCAGTCTGTGAGATAAGTGGTATTTATAGTGCTCTGCTAAGAGCTACTTTCTTCTGCAATGTCACACTCAAGTTCATTATGGACAGCTACTCTGAGGTCAGTGATGGGAGGTACAAGGAGGTTTAAGTGATCTGCCTCAGGCTTTTGTATGTTCCTGAGATTGATGTCAAGCCAGTGTCCATACTGGTGTTCAGCTCTGGGGAAACATTATATACAATGAATTATTTACTGTGAAGTTTAATAATGAAAATATGTAAAGAATCAACTGAAAGACTGTGTCACAAATGGACTTTTTTCAAGCATCAGTGGCCTGTGGGAGAATCAGGGAACTGGAACCTGTGAAATGCTGACTATTCAAATGTTCATGTAGTGGGTCAGATCCCTTTTGCAGCTCTGAGAGTTTTGGTGTAAGTTAGATAAGAAGCTAGTCCAATATTTTTATAAATGGATGAGAACAAAAGGTCTTTTCCTCTTTCTCTCTCTCTCTTTTTCAATGCTAATTATAAAAGCAAATGACAGAAGCTGATAGGCCATTAATTATACTTCTGTGTTTTCAGGTTAGTATATATATTTAAGAATCAATAAAGGGAGTTTTCTGCAGACTGTTGGAGATGGATCTGAAGGTCAAACACTTCTGCTCTCCTCATTGCTTGATCTTAAAACTAGAGCACCTTTAGTGAGACTCCTGGAAGCTGAAGTTTTGGACACCTCAGTATCTGTCTAATAGGAATAATTGTTTAAATCTTGATTGAATGACATCCAAATGACCAACATTACACATTTTTCCTGTAACATGGTATTGCATGTTTTAATGACATCACTGGAACCACACTGACTTATTCTATCTGGAGATCTGGTCCATTGGCTGTTTTACCATCTTGGATTAATAACCAAGATACTACAGTTTGGGTTTGGTTTTTTCCCCCAGCTTTCCATAAATCTTCCTGGTTTTATCTGCATCCATTTTAGTTGGACGCCCACAAAATTATCATTCAAAATCATCGAAACTTATTAGTATTGCCTCTGTAGCATGACATCTGTGGTACACCATAATGCAATAAGTTGATCTATATTTGATGTCTGAATTGTATTAAGAAAGGAAAATCATTATAAAACCAATATGGTAACATTTCAGTCTTCTAGATTATGCCCTATAGAAAACACTTCATGTGTCATTGCATTCAAGGACAAAGAAAGGACATCACAAATTCCCATAAAGGCTCTTCTTGACACATTCATACTGTTGGAATATGAGCAAACTTGTTTACTTTGTTCAGTGCCACAATTAGTGAAAATCAAAGTGTCTGCAGATCCATTTTGCGCTGTAAATTATTAGGTAATTAACCTTAATGCACCCTGTTCAGAATCCCCAACTTAGGGAGGTAGCTGAGAGCATTTTTCAAACACAACAATATATATGACTGCATCACTGCTTAATTATAAATAAAACAAGCCTCTAAGGCAATGTGAGGGATTTAGGATAGTGCTAATGGAGCCTAAAGCAGGGGTAGAAGGAAAGAGAAAGCAATACTTATTTATCAAAGCAGAAATTCATATCAGAAGGATGCAAGTAAAAGAAGGTTCAACAGAACGGTGCCCTATTTGCACACTCATTTATTTCATTAAGTTTATTCTCTTTCATGTAGAGAGGTGTTGAGGTAGGAGTTGTCTATGTTGGAAAACCAGATAATATAGATATAAAACCTAGTATTTTGGAACTGAAAGCAGAGCTGGGATAGCAGAACAGGGTTACCCTTGTTTGTATGGGACTTTTTTTTTTTTTAAGCTGAGAGAATGAAAACCCAGTATTGCCGCTACTGTCACAGACTGACAGCAGAAGTGATTACCTTCCAAGGCTGGAGGAACTTAGATGCCACCAGATAGTTGGGATTTGAATAAAGCAACTGGGACTTTTTACTCTGTACTGTCTGGGACTTTTGAGATTTCCCAAAGTAGTGGAAAATGCTGACTGAACTTCTAGAGCTTGAGGTATCACCCCTCATAAATATGCCAAGTGTATGTGATGGGAGAAGACTAATATTAATTATAGTGATAGCTCTCTGGGTCAGAGCAGTATGCCATGCATTAGGTGAAATATCGCTGTTGGTATTTGATGGGGCATGTGGGAGATTTTGAATCAGTGCTGGCTGTGAGTAAGTTTGATTTCAACGAATGTTAAGACTATAACCAGCTTAGGCCCTTTTGTCAATAGATTTATCTGTATCCGTACTTCCATACACCTGGCCCTGGCCCTAAATTTGTTCATTCAGAAGAAGACAGCTCAAAACAGTCCCTCTTCATCCTCCGTGGATTCATAGGATGCAGTACAGAAGTTGGCCTAAGTATCCAGTTAAGAATAAATTATACAGTTGCAAAGTAAGCAGGTTGGAAAGAACATAGAGAGCAACTTCTGTTTGAATGTATTATGTGCCACTTCACACTCCCTGAGCAGGGTGTTGGGAGCCACTTGAAGTCCAGGGGCACTGAATGACCGTGAAGGGCCTTGCAGCATGCCAAGGTACTGTCAGACCTGTTTTGATGAGGAAATGGAGACAGGTATTGAATGAGTCATCTCCGTTTCACATGCAAATCTGCTTGAGAGCCAGCTGTAGAGCCCGGAGGTCCCAATTTTATTTCTTCCTCTCTGGCCAAGGGTCCATATTTTATGCAAGTTTCTCACTGTTTTTGTTTTTAAAAAAAGTGTTTTCCAAATCCAGTTCAGTCAAAAATGGAGGTGTTGGATTTTTCTCCAGCCCCGCAACACCTGCTGCTAGCAAAAGGTAAGAAAATGGTGAGCTGTACCCACGTAACGAAAATAGGATAGATATTGGTTGTTTTCACAATTAGCAGAAGTACTGTGCTTGGTCAAAAAAACAAAACAACCCTCCAAAAACCCTACATAACTCCACACACATTTTGTTTCCCCCAACAGTGCAGTCCATAGGATAAATATTAGCAGTTTTATGCAGAGTGCATGGGAAGGAAGGAGCAACAATGTCTGCTGACATAAATGAGATGTGTCATTACACTGCTGCATTAAAAATATTACTTTAGGATTTCTGTGTGCATGAAAGGAAGTCTGAAGGGGCTGTTCTCTTCTACACAGGCATGAAAAAATGCTATTGACAGTAATGTGATGGGTTTAATTTATGTTGAGCATAGCTCGAGGCTGGCTCATTCACCCTTGTGCAAAAGTGGCAAAGATTGTAAGAGAAATATAAATAGTTGGAGAAAGATTTTTAAAGTTTATCACCACTTTTTCTCTTGTGTACCATTTTAGCATGGGCTGTCAGGTGCCTACAGCCTGACTGGGGTCTCTAGAGCCATTGTCATAAGAACCTATGTTGGTTCTTGCTTACAATTTCCACATTTTATGCCCGTAATAATGGAAACTACCCCAAAGTACTGATACTGATAAGCTTGTGACTGAGGACCAAGTAGTCAGGAGCAGATCAAGGCCCTTATTATCAGAGACAATTGGGAGTTTACACTTCATCTTTCATGAAGTGAGGAGGGAGTCAAAAACTGAGTAAGAGCTTGGCCACATGCCATGTTTATACTGGTATAAGCAGCCTTTACATTGGTATAAGCAAGGAGGGGACACAACATACAGCCCTGCAGTATGGAATCCAGTGTGGAAAAATGAGGGATGAAACTATATCAGTATGTCCGGAGCTATCCTGGGGTAGCTATTCAATACAGGTGAACAGAGGCAGTTCCCCAGCTACCCCATTGTAAGGAGCTGTAATAGCTGCTATGGCCAGCTGCTACCCTGGAACAGATGATTGCTAGTCCACTCTTGCATGATGTAAATTTTACTCGTGTAAATATGTTGTGTGTCCAGGCCCTGAAGTTGGTGGCCGCTAGAGATCCTGAACAAATGTCTAGAGGAGATACCAGAAAGCTGGAGTCTCCCCAGGCATTTGAGACTGCAGCCACATGCTTGCCTGTGCAACATAAACGGTTTCTTTTGTCATTCAAAGTGGGTTTGTGACAACGTGCCTGAGCAGGAAATGTGCATATATTGAATGTTTTCTGAGGTTTAATTACAGGTGTCAAGGGCAGTTAATTTCTGTGGAAAATGCATTATTACCATACATTTGCATATAAAGATGGAGGGCAGTGGAGGGCAATTCACTAAGAGATGACCCTTAATTACATTTTTTGAGAAAATGTCTTCACCCTGGCTCTGCTCTCCTCTCCGCATTTACACTGATGTATGTAGGAGTGGACTTGGGAAAGCCAAAAGACTGAGTTCATTTCCTAAAAGGGCTGTAAAATCTGGATCAGGCTGGATCAGGCTCTAGGAGTTTGGCAATTTGTTGTGGTTCATTCCCAGTTACTTAAATGCTGAAGGTTGGGATCACAAACGGAGCAAACCGATATATTTTATTAGAATTATATTGATTTGCATCTGGCCCTGACCTCTCTCTGGGCTTTGAATTTCTTTTTGGCTACTGTTGGGTCTATAAATTCCCTGTTATTCCTCACCGCCTTGACAAACAGACTGGATACAACATCTTGTTCCTAGTACTGGGACCTTAAAATATCTCTTATCTGTACAACAGACCCGCAAGAAATCAATAGTTTGTTGATCTGTTGCACTGGCAATTAAATAGTGCTTCCTCCTCCTAGGCTGCAAAGATCAAACTCTGCCACTTGAGTGTGAGACCATTAACCTTTTTTTAATTTACAGGAGCATCAGTTTAAAAAATAGTGGCTGTTCTTTAGTTGCTTCCTGTTCAGTAGCAGTGGCAACAGCCTCAGTTGAAACGAGGAAAAATGCCAGACATGTAGCCAGAGGCTTCAGTAATGAGCCTCTTGTCAATTAGATGGGTAACTATGATTTTCTCTGTATTATTCGCAAAGAAGAAGATCCTTATGATTCTTCTGTAAGAAAATGGAAGTTTGTACCATAAATAAGATTTCAGGTATGGGCAGATGGTTGATTGGTGGCTCAAGTAGCAAGTCAGGATATCTGGGTTTTATTCCAAACTCTCTGTTTTGCTTCTTTGTATAAAATAATATTGGTCTTTTGGCACATCTTTTCTTCATTTCACTCTCCTGTAAAGCAGCTGGAGGCTGATCCAAGGGGAGCACCTTGACTTTTGAGCAGCCTGGACCGGAGGCATGCAGAGGCTGGTTACCAGAGGTGTTGAACAGTGAATGAACGCCTGCTCGGCAATTTGGAAAGTCAAACGACTCAGGGTGGAAAGTTTAAAAACCAAATAGCTTGAGCTGGGTGAATTTTTTTTTGTAAATAGTAAATTCACTGAAAAATGGACTATTCAAAATTTTTGTTGAATATGGCAAATAATACCAGCCAAAAAATGGAGGGAAAATTTGAAAAATGCTGTAAAAGTTTCATTTTAACATTTTCAAATGAAAACATTATATTTTGGAAATGCTGAGCACAGTGCAACCATTTCATTTTTCCATGTGCAGAAAAGTTTGTTTCAGTTCCACTAAAGCCATTTCCCCCAACTGTTCAGCTTAGCCAATGAACCCCCCAAAAAAATCCATCCATCATTCATGCAGCCCCAGCTTCAGTCAGCTCATATTTGAAACACGGGTTAGAAGTTGAGCTTTATGACTGAATTGGGGCCAGTCTATGAATGGCTTTTCGAAGGTGGAGTGAAAGAAGGTGCATGAAGATTTCTTCAGGGCTGATCTCCAGCAAGGGTTAGTCACAGATACACTCCTTGTTCTCATGGGAGCCCAGGAATGCTCACATATTGCCTCAAAGGATGGTGCATGGTGTGGTCCACCTTTCTCCTCAAAGTTACAATCTCTACTTAACTTAAGGAAACTTTATTTTAATGCCACTCCTAGAAACAACATAGTGCCCCAGGGCCTTGCTGTGTATATGCAAAAGTAACTTATTTACTCAAATCTAAGTAAACCCTGTATTTAAGATGACCCCCCCAATAATGAGATTCTATGTATGGAAAATTAATACATTTGTTATAATTTTTCAGTTATAGAATCTAATTATCAGACGGTTGTCTTAAATTCATCCCTCTCCCATTATCACAGCAGGGAAAGCAGGTGGCAAGGGGGTCAGGTGGTTCCCTTGTCCTCTGCTCCTCCCCCAACACTTTGCTCTACAGCCTTCCTGTACCATCACTCCACCAGCACCTCTGCAACCCCACAGTCTCTGCCCCTTCCCTCCTCCACACCCTGCAACCTCGGCCTCTTCCCCTCTTCTCCCACCTGCCCTGACTGTCAGATGCTGTTTGGTCTCTATTCCCTCCTGGAGCACAGCACGTGGAAGCAGCCTTTGCCGGGCCAGGCAGGAGCAGTGGCGTTGCTGGCTGGCCAGGCAAGGGATGGAGTTTTCCTGTACTCCTTGCCTCAGAGGGAATCCAGCCTGAGCCACAGCCAAGCTGTGCCTAAGCAGGAGAGAAGGGGGCAGAGTGAGGGGAAGAAGCTGCAGAGGACAAGTGGAGGAGAGGGGGCAGGTAGTTGCTGTGGGTCTGACTCTGGCCCTGGCTTGGGCTCAGGGCCCAAGTCAAAGCTGCAGCAGCCACCTGGCCCCCTCTCTACTTTGTATGTGAATCTAACATAAAGGGCGTTCTCCCCACGCTGTTTGGGGGGAAAAAAACTTAGATTCATTTAAATATGGTTCTATGTATATTCGCCTCATTTATCCCATGCAGGGAACTCATTTAAATAACTGAAATGCCACATGAAGACCAGCAGGGGAAGTATTGCACTCAGGGCAGACCCTCAGCACTTGTAAATCAGCGCAGCTCCAATGGAGTTAAGCTAATTTATAAAGTGGAGGTTCTAGTCCTAAATTTCCCTAATTAAAGCTCACTGAGGCATTGCATACCACATACATAGTTCTCCCCATTTTGCATACAACTCATGCATGGTTTAGAATTCACATGTTCCTGAACCACACTTCACCAGGAACTTTAATACTGCACTGGAAATATTTTACACAGTTGGTCCAATGCAAGCTAATATAAATGATAAACTCCTTCAAGCAAAACAATAAGGAACACAGTGCATACAACGAAGGAGATGAATCACACACCAAAAGAGTGAGCTGCAAAACACTGGAAATAAAATATACACATTTATCTGGGAATAATCAGGGTCTCAACTTTGTTCATAATTAAATTATAAACCAAAATTTGCAACCATTTTTAAAGTACACAGATAGCATGTAAGTACTTTCCATGTAATTATCTATTATTGAACTTGTTCATTAAGTGGCAATTCCTAAGTAAATTACCTTGTTTAAGCATCAGGCGTTTTTTCCACTTGCTCATTTCATTTGCAGTCCAATAATACAAATAAGTTGATCCAAGTTCAGCGTTCCCAATGTTTCATTCCACCTTCTGGGAGATAGTGGCTAAACTACAGTGGTGTGGACAGATGAGCTTTTTTTCTGCTTTCTTCCAACATTTAAGCAGAAAAACAGTGACGTTTCAAGTGTTTTTCATGCTACCTCCTTTTTAGAACATCTCCCTTTTCTTCTTCCTCCTCCTCATCAAAAGTTCCAATAGATCCAGGATGTTCTCCACCCTGTTTTAATTACATTTTAACTTTACTGTGCAGGGCATAATTCTGGATTCATAACCTAGGGGCAGATCCCGAGGTAGCCTAAATAGGCATAACTATGATTTGCAGTTCTTGGAGGACAATTGCATAGCTCCATTATTACAAATGATGCTGTGACAAACTTACGGCAAGCGAGGATCTGCCCCATATATTTACAGAAAAGATTTAAATTTATTCCTGTTAGGGATGAAAAAAAAAATCTTAGTTTCCAGGTATAACCGCTGAATATGGAAAGAATTACTGTTCCTTTTGAAGAAACATTACATTTTTATGGAGTAGATGACTTCCTGGTATACAACCTAGGAGAATCAGTCTGTAGAAAACAACTTTAAATTCTTCTTCAAGCTGCTGCAGGAATTTGTGGGGATAGCACATGAGGGCTTATCCACAGCTGTATGATTAACTTCTTCACAATATGATAGCAAGGAAAAAACTTGTTTGATTTTTATCGCATTTGGGGAAAATGTGCATTTTTCTCACTATGCATTTTTGGAATTTCTATCATTTTGTCTGTGTTTGTGACACTAATGTTCTTTTTTTTCTTTGCGGTACCTCAGTAGAGGAAGAGCAGTGAGACTGGCTTTGATGGAGGAATTGGAGACTGGCTTTGACGGAGAAATTGGTTTTAAAAAAAGTCTGGGTGTGTCTGTTAGCAAATTCCACAAGAATTTCTTTGTGAATGCTCCCATGGAAGTTGGAAATGTTGCCAGTTAGTTGT
>NW_017729009.1:20753838-20771674 GCF_001723915.1 Gavialis gangeticus
CTATGCATTTTTGGAATTTCTATCATTTTGTCTGTGTTTGTGACACTAATGTTCTTTTTTTTCTTTGCGGTACCTTAGTAGAGGAAGAGCAGTGAGACTGGCTTTGATGGAGGAATTGGTTTTAAAAAAAGTCTGGGTGTGTCTGTTAGCAAATTCCACAAGAATTTCTTTGTGAATGCTCCCATGGAAGTTGGAAATGTTGCCAGTTAGTTGTGGCTAGTATCTGCCACAATGTGGCCTGTGGGAGCTGAAGCCTTAAGAAATTAACTCTAAAAGGAGAGAAGAGTGGTGATGCAATCCAAGTTGAAACAGGTTCTAGAGAAAATGCCCCAGTCCTCTTCATATCGCTTTCAAAAGTCCTGAATATAGGTCAGGTGGGAAACTTTTTTCATGCTCTGAGGATCTCGTGGACATCTCCTCAGTCTTGAGGGAAGGGAAAATCATTCTGTGAGCACCTATACATTTGCAAATGTGTTGTCTTTGTGAGTGAAAATAGGGCTGGTGAGGGGGAAATCTTTGAAAATCTGGGCTCTACTCTGGCCCCAGATCTCCAATTCCTTTCTCCTGTTCTCTCATGCCAATTGATTAAACAGAATAGCAAGGACTAAAGCACTTGATTTCATTGCTCTCAGTGTGCAATTTGAAGTGGGTAGAAGCACAGCTCAGATTTAGTTTTAGTGATTGCATTCGAGTCTACAGTGAATATGAACTTATAAAAACTCAGTGGTTGATCTGCCCTATTGTGTTAGACAAGCAACAGAAAGTTCATCCTTTCAGTTGCCTCAACAGGAGTCAGAGTAATTCTTACCCAGCTATCAATCTACATAAAAAGCCTGGTTGGATACTGATGCTAATGATAGTAAATATGATTGTGCTATTAAAAGCGAATTCTCATGTACACTGGGTTATGGTGACATAACTCCACTGCTTTAGTAGAGCAGAGTTACTCCTGAACTCCACCAGTGTGAACCAGAGAAGAATTGGGCCCTGAACTACAGGTTGCACATAGACTATATTTTCACCAGACAGAGTTCAAGTCATTTCCTGAGGACACAATGGGCTAGAAAAGTTGGGGTGAATCAACCTTACTGGACTGTTTAGCAAGTTGTATGTTTAAGTTTTATCCTTAAATCTTTTATTTTCTATGTATTAAGAACCTTTATATTGCAACATAAATGAATACAAAGTACTTCATGACCTTCAAGATTTAATGAAATTGCAATACACACACTCTTACAAATATTCTGAAAAGGGGGGAAAAAAAGAGTAAAACTTTTTCAGGGTCAGGAAAAGACTCTATGGGCATATCTACACGTGTGCATTTACTGAGCAGTAACTGAGTTCAGTATGGGCACACATCTATACCTGCATGCCTGTAATGTGCAGTAAATATGGCGAATTATGCCACTTGAGCATAAATTTGATACTTGCATCCTGCAGATATCAGATTTATGTCTGATTAGTTACTGTGCAGTAATGCATGTGTAGATGCTTTACTGCATAGTAATCCACAGGGCCTCCCTGCTGGGTATGCCTAGCCACTAGGTGGCTGGCCTCAGGCCAGCCCCAGGGCTCCTGGCTGGCTGCCTCTCCTGGCTTCAACTTGGGACTAAAGTTAGTCCCAAGAGCTGGCAGCCTTGTGGCCAGAGGCTGGAGCTCCTCCCAGTGACCACAGGGGCACATGGCAGGCATCTGGATGCACAAGCTAAGTCTATTCCATCTCGGAGGAAAGGCAACAAAAGGGCACAGCAGCCCCCTTGGCTCTGCAGGGAACTAGCAGACCTCCTGCATCTAAAAAGAAAGACCTACAAAGGATGGAGGACTGGATCTGCCTCCAAGAAGAAATATTCTGCACTGGTCTGGGTCTACAAGGAAGGAACCAGGAAAGCCAAGGCTGCGACTGAACTCCAACTGGCTACACGTATCAAGGACAATAAAAAGTCCTTTTTCAGATATGTGGGGAGCTGGAGGAAAAGCAAGGGCAACATTGGACCCTTGCTAAACCAGATGGGACAACTGATGCCCAGAAAAAAGTCAACTTGCTAAATGGGTACTTTGCATCGGTTTTTCACCAGTCCCAAGGGGCACCCCTGCCCATTACAGGACAGGAACACCTGGGTGAGGGTGATTCCTTACCCTCCACCAATGCTGACTGTGTGAAGGAACACCTTGAGAGGGTGGACACCTTCAAGTCAGCCAGCCCTGACAGTTTACATCCCAGGGTACTCAAGGAGCTGGCAAACATCATAGCTCAGTCCCTGGCATGGATCTTCGAGAACTCCTGGCACTCTGGTGAAGTGCCCGAAGACTGGAAGAAAGCCAATGTGGTACCTATCTTCAAGAAAGGGAGGAAAGTGGAGCTGGCAAACTACAGGCCCATCAGCCTGACCTCTATCCCGGGGAAGGTCTTAGAAAAGACCTTATCAAAGAGGACAGTCTTAACAGACTGACTGATAGCAGCATCCTGAGAAATAGCCAGCATGGGTTTGTTGCAGGTAGGTCTTGCGTGACCAATCTATTTCCTTTTACGACCAGGTGACCTATCACCTGGACAAGGGAGAAGAGATTAATGTCGTATATCTTGATTTTAAAAAAGCCTTCGATCTGGTATCCCATGATCACCTCTTAGCAAAACTGGCCAACTGCAGCCTTGGTTTCACCATGATCTGCTGGCTGGGGAACTGGCTTCATGGTTGGACCCAGAGGGTAGTGGTTGACGGAAGTCAATCATCGTGGTGCACTGTGACCAGTGGGGTCCCTCCAGGCTCTGTCCTTGGGCCAACACTATTCAACATCTTCATTAATGATGTGGACATTGGTATCAGAAGCGGACTGGCCAAGTTTGCTGATGACACCAAACTGGGGTAAAGTGTCCACACTTGAGGACAGGAGGGCAATCCAGGCAGACCTTGACAGGCTCAGGAAATGGGTGGATGAGAACCTGATGGGTTTAACACTGAAAAAAGTGAGGTTCTCCACCTTGGGAAGAAAAACCTTCAGCATCCTTATAGGCTTGGCAGTGCTACGCTGGCTAGCACTATGGACAAAAAGGACTTGGGGGTCATGATTGATCACAAGATGAACATAAGCCTTCAATGTGATGCTGCAGCTAGTAAAGCGAGCAAAACTCTGGCTTGCATCCATAGATGATTCTCAAGCAAATCCCAGGATGTCATTCACCTATTGTACTTGGCCTTGGTGAGGCTGCAGCTGCATTCAGTTTTGGGCTCCACAATTAAAAAAGGATGTGGAGAAGCTTGAGAGAGTTCAGAGGAGAGTTACGTGCATGATCAGAGGTCAGGAAAACAGACCTTATGATGACAGGCTGAGAGATATGGGACTCTTCAGCCTGGAAAAGCACAGGCTCAGGGGTGATCTGATAGTCACCTATAAGTTTATCAGGGGTGCTCACCAGGATCTGGGGGAGCATCTGTTCACCAGAGCACCCCAAGGGATGACAAGGTCGAACGATCACAAAATCCTTCAGGACCATTTCAGGCTGGACAGAAGGAAGAAGTTCTTTACTGTCCGAGCCCCCAAGGTCTAGAATAGACTGCTGCTGGAGGTGGTTCAAGCACCTACTTTGAACACCTTCAAGAGAAATTTGGATGTTTATCTTGCTGGGATCCTATAACCCCTGCTGACTTCCTGCCCCTGGGGCAGGGGGCTGGACTCGATGATCTTCTGAGGTCCCCTTCAGTCTGAAATTCTATGAAATCTATGAAATTCTCTGACCTGGGACTAAATTTAGTCCTAGGTCACCTGCACATGTAGACCCCAGCCTATTCTCACTTATTGCACAGTAATTTACTGTGCAGTAAATTTAAGCTGGTGTAAATGCACATGTAGACATGCCCAATGAGTTTCAGTGTCACTTAGGGTACGACCAGACATACTTTGGGAGCCATTTCCAAAGGGGACCAGCTGATTGGGAGCACATATCAAGTGTTAGTGTTCTAACAATTATATGATCACAAGCTGGGAGTAAGTTGTAACCCATGATGAAGCATTTCTAAAGGTGGAGAAGTTCTGCTACACTTGCATCATTCCTTAGCTCAGGCTGAAGCATCCAGGGCCCTAGAGCTGAATGCTCAGAGCAAGCCTTCCACACTGTTTGCTAGCGGATCTGATTTCATAATGCTTTGCATCTGCTTAAGACTAAATGCAGCAAGGCACATCAATGAATGCATTGTGATGGTTAGAATGCTCGTTTGGAGACTTGGATTCAAACTGATTAATTCCCATGGATGCTCATCCCAATCAGGTAATTACAGAAATAAATACCTATTTACATTTGGACTTACCCAACTGGCATGCAAAATTACTGTGTAGGCAAATTAAGCACATAGTTTAAGGGTATGTGTAGACAAAACAGGGACCCTAAATTGAAGCAATGTTTTTTTAAAAATACTGCTTCAATTTAGGGTGACATAAACCCCCATGTTGTATACATGTGTCTTATCTGCTTCTCCGGTGCCGGGGAGGGGAGGGTGAGCTGCCAGCAGGTGGAGCAGTCCCTGGGCTGTGGGGGTGGGGAGGGATTAGTGCTTCCCTTCGTGGCTGTGGCAGGCCCCCTCCCTCCGGCAGCACCTGCCCACAGGCACCCGGCTTGGGCGGTCTCGGGGGGCACTGCAGCCATGGAGGGAAGGCCCAGGTCTCCACACATCTCATGCAGGCAGGCAGGCTGCAAAAGAAAGAAAAAAAAAGATCAGGCTTGCCGCTTTTTTTCTCCTTTGGTGGAACCTGTCTTCCTGGGCTGCTGCCAGGCTGCTTGTGCAGGCTGTCTGCACAACCCCTGAGTCACACGGGGCCTGGTGCTTTGCTCCTCTGCTGTAGGGCAGCAAACTAAAACTCCTTAGAGGTGTTTCAGTATGCTGCGCCCTAAAGTCACTTAAGGCACGTTATGCCACTGAATGTGCTATACTGGCTGGAATTCATGTGCAATCTGCCACCGGCATATGCAAATACCAACACCATTAAAGCGTTGCAAAACCATTTAACCCACTTTAAAGCATCTTGCACACATGCCCATCATTTTATCTACACATGCCCTTACATCCTAACAGTAAGAGAATCAAACCACTAGGCCTTCTTCACCTCTGTCTCTCTGTCTGTCTCTCTCTCTCTGTTTTATTTTTTTGGATATATGCCACAATTTTACTCCAGACGGCAGTCTGCAGCCTTCATTTATATAGGACATGCAATAGGAGTTTTTTTATCCTAAACCAAACTATTGTAATTAAGCGATCAGTTTCTGTAGTGGTTTAAAATATTGAATTCATGTAACTTGGAAACACAAGTGCTAGTCTGGCTATTTATTATCTACTCTTAATGCCACTCTAAATACACCATTTCTAATCGGAGCTTAAAATTTCTTAAGCAAATAGTAGAAAACAGTGAATTTGAACCAATCTACACCTGCTCTCATGGCCACCATTTCTTTTCTATCTTCTTTGTTCTTTTTTTCTTATCTTACTCTTCCCTTTCTGCCTTGCCTGCCCCTTGCCCCACTTCATTTTATTAGTTATTTGTATTACAGCAATACCTGGAGGCCCCAGCAGGTGTGTAGGCAGCATTATGCTTGGAGACAGGGATGGGTAGTAGAAGGGGACATGTCCATTTAGTGGAGAGAAAAATGCAGAAGTCCTAGAGCGGGGCACATTTTAAGATACCTCCCAGTTCCCCAGCATTTCTCTGTTGACCTATTTTAGTGACTCAGTGATGTACGTGCTGTTTTTTTGTGAATCCCATTCTAACTTCTCTTACCCCATTGTGTATGATAGTGTAAGAGTGATGTCACAGCAGTGACGGTCCAGAGGCAAGGATTTCTTAGGGTGATATTCTTTATTGCACCAATTATATAGTTGGGATAGTGAGTCAGGGACACCTGAGAAAAAATGCCTTGCATTCAAAAGCTTGTCTAACTTTATCCCAACTACATAGTTAGTCCAACAAAAGATATCACCCTAAGAAATCCTTACCTCTCACATCATTGTATATGAGGCATCAGTGCCTGCCTCAAGGCTCTGGATTCCTCCACAGGGATCAGCCATTCAACAGACCAGTGATCCTTAACCAAGGTGCCTTGAGATCTTTTCAGGGGTGCTGTAGGGTGCCACACAATGTTTGCACTTTTCAGTGTGCGAACATGATTCACAAGATTAACCCGGAGATTTCAAATGGGAATGCATAATATTAAAAAGATTCTGACCTGTTGTGGTTTTTTTGAGTTCTCTGCAGCAGAAGAATTGCTCTATTATTTTTCTGTAGTAAAAAATGAATGAAAACAAAAAAAACCCTCACATTTTCCAAGGGGTGTCAAGTCTAAAGAGGATGAGAACCACTGGGTTAGACATTGCAACACTTCGGAGTACTTATGACTCTGTAGATCTTTGCCTAGGTGGCTAGCTCTATCTTGATGCCAATACCCACCTGCATCTTTCAGTGCCTAAGTACTTTGGTAATTTTATCCTTTGTCTCATTAAAAATGTTTCCAGATACAATGTCTAGATGCCATTTTTTGAAGTCTGGTGTGTGTCTGGTTTTAGAGATTTGGAATGACTCATGGTAGATATATGCATAGATCAGAGCCAAGGTTCACAGTCAAATCTATTTTTAGAATAATATTTCAGATGAGCAGAAGGATTGATACAAGGTAAACCTGACTGAAGGGATGGTACACTTATTTTGAGAATGGCACAACCACCTTTCATCCAAATATTGATTAGAATTGGCTGAGCTAAGCTGACGAGAACTTCAGATTCAGCAACATGCAAACCATTTCACTTGATCTGCAGTTGCTCAATGTCTGAACTCAACTTTTTGCAAAAAACTTAGGGCAGATCCCAATTATTTTAAATGGTAAAGCTATTTTCACCTTTCCTTTAGCTCATGGAGTGGCTTTCTCAGCTAATAAAGTGTCAGAGAGCTGGTATAAAAAAATCATCAGCCTTATGTAGAAGACTCTTAATTAATATGTATCAAAACAGTAGGAGATTTTTTACACATTTCTAATTTTACCAAATCAGCCTTTAAGAGAAGAGCAAATGAATAATGTCATTTTTAAGGGGGTCTAGCATCCCCAGATGTGGAATGCGTAACTCAGATTATAGTTAAGTGCATGCATCCAGAGGAAAATAAAAACCATTAAGTTTTGTTAATCAGCACTTACACTTGGAAAACTCTCTGCATAATAATTCTGGCAGCTTTGGGATGCCTCAGAGCCAGAAATTTCTTTTGCCATGTAAAAGTTATCTGGAGTTATGTTCTCTTTGTATGGATCAGAACTTCAGTTGGTATAAAGTGCATTGCTGCACTAACTTATGTGGAATAGTTGCATTTTGCAGGCATAGTGAACTTGAAATGCATCTCTCTGAGACATGATTAAACACAGAGAGAAAGAAGATAAGCATGGGTAATACAATAGGTTCATTTTAATTTTTAATTATTAAAATGTTAATTGTTCACAACAGTTGCATGACAAAATTTTTCACCTTTTCTTCCAAAATTTGGAATTTTGAATTTTTTCAAGTAGCTTTTTTAATTATTGTTTATGGTTACAGAGGATTCTGCGTGCCCAACGTGGCTTTTAAATCTTTGAAAGTAGATGTCTTGTTGAAGGAATGAGTTCCTGTGCCAAGTATCTACTATATTCCCAATTCCAGGTTCATTGAAAGTATCCTACTTTATCTAAAATCATCTTCATGACCCAAATAGTAGCATCAAGGATCTACTGGTTATTATAGCTGATACTGGAACCCAATATTTGACCTTCCATATATCAATAAATAGAGAAAGAATAGAACAGGAACAATTACATTTAATGAAGGGAAATGGTTTTGAATTGGACCTTTTTCAGCCAGCCAAACTGAGTTAAGGGATCCCCATATTCTGTGACACGTTATCAACTACCAACTCCCCACCTAGGGTTTAGATCAGGTTGTGATTTTTGTCAGGTACAGAGGGATAAACTGTGTTCTGAATCCAATCTTTTCTCTGTTGCCACATAGTCAAATTTTGGTCTCAGAGGGCTCATCTACATGTGCGTTTTAATGGGTAGTAGCCTATTTTACTGTGCATCAAAGCGTCACATTAAAAAAGTGCTATTATGCTAATGTGCAGTAAAATAGGCTACAGCATATTAAGGGTCACTTAAAAACTGGGCTCATTCGTTATTGTGCATTAAGGCAGCTTAATGCACGTTTGTTTAGTACCTCACATTGGAGGTACTAAATTTAATGCGCATTAGGAAAAGCACCTTAATGAACATGTAGACACATCCAGAGACCATCTTTCTTTGAAGTTGATGGAAATGCTGAGATGAGCTGTTTGGGAGCTATCAGGCTGGTCTGACTACAGACTGTTGGGGCAACTAATGAGTCTTTACTTTTTTAATGAAAAAGAAACTGAAGTTGCAAATAGTTATATCTGTATGTGGTTCTTCATTTTTGTGTTTAACTTCCCTGGACTTCTTTCCCCAGTCTCATAAATGGAGCAGGGCCAAGGCCATTCTTGTGGTTCTATGCTTCTGGCAGTATAATATGAACAAACTTTTCTATATCCAACTCTGATGAAGACTTTTTATTGCTAGCCTATATTTATATATTTGTTTGTCACAGAAGATATAACTGTTACACAACTGGGAACACCAGACTAGTTGTTTTATATGCAGCTTGAATTCCAACTTAGTTCTGTTCCATTGGTCTACTAGGAGAAAAAACAGTAGGTAGCATCTGCTGACACTGAGAACTAGCACTGCATGTCTTTTACAATCCATTTATGTTTGCATTATTGGGAGAAGATTTTTTTAAAAGGATAAATATTTAAAAAAAACACAATCAGAATTTTATTGCATTCTCATCACTTATTTAATGCCTCAAATCAAATGTTTTACTGCTGTATGAGAATTATGCAAGACACAGCAATACATTGTCAGTAAAAATGTGACCTATTCTTAGTTTTGCTATTAACATTCATCATTATTATCTACTGTAATTATGAGAAATTTAGGTTGGTTCATATATTTCCCATGACACCAAAATCTACTTTATCTTATTTTTGCCAATAGACAGTGGAACAATGTTTTGTTCCCCTCACAGTGCATTCTGGTATTTTATATGAAAACGAGCCCATTATACCCATCATACAATTTTATGAGCTCCTTTAAAATTCTTTATTAATAGGATCAGTGATGGTGGTTTCAAAGCACATTCCTAGCAAGGACCAGTTGAAATAACAACACAAGGTGCAGAAGTAGCTGCCTTTGTAGTTCAGCTAAAGAAACATCCTTGAAGTTCAGATGTAATTATGTTTTGTAGACAGAGAAAATAGTACTTACTGGGTGCATCTGCATGAGACACTAACTGCGTAGTAGCCTAATAATACTATGCAGTAGTGCATCACAGCACAAACAGTGCTAATATGCTACTGTGCAGTATTATTAGGCTACTGTACGGTAGTGTCACTAAAAGATGAACTTGATTATATAAGTACTAAACTTAATGCACAGTAACTATTAATGAACATGTAGATACGCCCACTGACAAACTGGTGTTAGAAACTGAGACATGAGAATAGGGTCACACATCTAGATAAAGGTGTTCAGGACTGAGTTCTAAATCTTAAGAACGAAGAAGAGCCTCACTTGCTCTAGTCTGCTAAATATAATGCCTAAATTTAAAACGTGTAATAACATTATTTAATTATCTCCCCAAAGGAAGTGGTTTCATCTCACTTAGGCTGGGGTTGGTGGTGGGCAACTGATTGCATCTCACGGAGGCTGCAGTAGTCTTATGATTCTGTAGTTGCCTTGTCTTTATGGATGGGGTCCACACACTTGTTCTGTGGCTTCTACTTAACAGTACTTCCAGACATTTCCAACAGTAGTTCAGAGTTGAATATAGTAACATGGACAGCCCCATCCCCCATGACGCTGCCTTCTCGATTCACCTCTGACATGGCTCCAGGCTGACTGGGTTGGGCACAAAAGAGATGCCCTTTTGGCTTCAGAAAATGAGCATGGTAGTACTTGGGCTCAGACATAGTTAAGATAATGGTTGCTAATAATTTTTATTATTACAAAAAGCAAAACAAAAACAAAAGCCAGCAAAAGTGACCTTATCAACTATTGATAATAATGGGGTGTCCTCTGATTTAAAGCTTGTGATACCCACAAGCTTTAAGCCAGAGGACACCCCATCAGTATCTATGGTTGACAAGCTCACTGTTGCTGCCTTTTGTTTTGCCTTTGCCTCTGCTGAACTCATTTGCAGTGCTCTGTTCTCCAGGTGTAGGCTTGAATGCTCAGAAGCTGGATAATTGGTCCACACTCAATTCAGTGACTCCTGCAGTCACATCCATAAGCAGCCTTTCAGCAGAGGCAAAGACTTATTGGATAGTAGCTTCCCCATTGTTGCACATGTTTGTTTAAAATCTTCTTTGTTTAAACTTGTCTACATTTTTTCCAGCTGTGTAGTTCATCTCCAAGAGGGGAAAAAAAACTCCTCGCTTTTTTTTTAAATAGCTTGCACCTCAGAAGCGGCATTGGGTTTCGTGTGGGAAAAGAGTCTAATATAAATAAAATATTACTTTCATACCTTAGATTTTACATTAAAGTAAAAATACCTTTGATTTTGCAACCAAACTTACGGCAAAAATCCTGCTCCCACTGTCATGAACAGAAGTCTTTTTCCACTTTGTTTAATGAGCATTGAGAGCCAACTGACTCTCTTTGAAGACCTCTGTATTCAAAGCCTCCAGGTGCCTCCTAGACAGCAATGCAGCGCATGTAGGATAGTGTATTCTCTGACTCCTTCCCTCTGAGGGGGGAGCCTTGCTTCCACAGCTGCTCTGTGTCTTGCTAATGTGGATAATCATCTTCAACCAGTACCTGAGACATGCTGACCACCTTGCAAATCCACAAACTCAGAGAGGTCCTGTTCCTACTATGTGCTCTGCTGCGATGAGAAACTCCTGAAGGAACAATGGCTTGCACCAGACCCCAGCAGACATGAGCTGTGGATCTTAAAGCCAGGTTGTGAGGCTGGGAGCAGCAGCACCACGGCAGGGAGCTGAGTTGCAGAGAGTCTGAGAGGAAAGACTGCAGCGAGGAAGGAGCAGCAGCAAGCCAGAGGAACCTTCTTGGGGACCGAAAAGGACTCAGACCTTCCTCTGAGATACTGAAGAAGGAATTGAGGGATTCTGCTGCCTGCCACTGGGGTCTACCTGGCTCCAGCAGGTAGAGGCCGAGTGGGCACTCGCTGGCTGGCTGCAGGGCTGGAGCGGGGAGGCTGGCACTGCAGGGCAGCTTGGAGCTGGGAGGGGTGGGAGCAGTGTGCCTGGCTGCCCCAGGGTGGGGCCTCCTTGGCAGGGCTGGAGCAGCTGCGGCCCCTGGGAAAGAGGGAGAGAGTTGGCAACGGCCATACCAATAGCAAAGAGGGCCGGAACAGCCAGAGCACCGGCTCCACCAGAAGCAGCGGATGGGCTGTCGATGGAAAGAAAGCTGGCAGCACACATAACAGCAACAGCAAGGGCCGGGGCACCAGTGGCAGCCTCAGTAGCAACAATGGAGGCTGGAGCAGGCAGGATACCTGTAGCTGCAGCAGTGATGGGGGCCCCTGGGAGTAGGGCCACTGAGTCCAGCTGTTGCAGGAATGGCACTGCAGCCCCAAGTACCCTTGGAAGTCCGAGACTGACTATCTGATAGCCGTTGAACCCACCGAAGACAATGCGCTGTAAGTAAGCAGACTGCAGAGGCTGTGGAGCCCCAGGTGAGTGCCTTGCGGATAGGCCCAGGCCAGTACCTGAGCAGCCTGAGAGTAAGTGTACTGCTCAGCGGACTCATTGCCACGGTGGAATTTGTATGACAAATCGGCTAGTAAAGACACCCCCTGTTAAAACAAAGAGGACCCAAGACCCTGAGTGAGTACTCGCTGTACAGACTAATTGCCCTGATTCGCTTGTGAGAACCCGCTGGGTTTATTCCGAGTTTGGAGTAATTGAATCATTTTCCTCATGAGTGACCCGCTTGAGTGGGGTAGGCAGCTGACGGACAGAATTGATTTACTGCTCCCATGGTAATGTTTTTTCGGGTTCTTTAAATTTATCTTTTTCCCTTTTTTTAAAATGAAGTTCCATTTTTGATAGTTATCTATTTTTGATAGTATTATTATTATTATTATCATCATTTTATCATTGCCACTCGAGAAATCTTACTGTTACTCTTGTTAATTGGATTTTAGTGTTATTACCTGGATAATTTTTTTCTTTTAAAAGGCTCCCAGAACAAAAAGACCCTGCGCGTCTCCAGTTACTGCAACGCCCCCTATAAAACAAAGTAAACTTGACCCTCATTTGATGAAAAAAATCAAATCAGATATGAATGGTCCACAACATAAGGATCAACTTTTAGAAGAAGGTATACCTAGAATAAACAACAACCCTAACTCATAGACAACCAAAAACAGTCTTCCTTTGCACACTCGCAGACCATGCCCTCTTGACAGCTAAAACAATTCAACAGATCTTTCTTTGAATGGAATTGTTATAGTCCAAAACAGGAGACCTAGAAGTAATGTTAAGAGGGACCAAGAATAACCCAAGTGAACAAGAGCACCTTGTTGAGAAAAGAAATCTTATTGGGGGCTTATGAAAGCCCAGAACAGCCAGAGGTCAGTGGGGATAGAGTTCTGCCAAAAGATACCAATCATACTGCCCTCATTTATCAAGGTGGGGTAGGAAATGGCATTTTAATAAAAGATACTATGCCTATATCAGTATTTCCCCTATCCAAGGGTTATATCCCCCTCTGGAACATTGCTGGGAGGGTCGTCCAACATCTAGGAACGTTACTCTCCACGAATATAGGAAGGAGAGACATTAAAAAAGTAACATAATTGTACAGTAATACACCAGTTAAGAAATATATGATACAACTACCCTCCCCCTCACTAGTGTCCCTGGTCATGAGGAGAAAGAGGACTCTATGATTAACTGTGGAGTTCACCCAACAAGGGTTTTTGCTGTCTCCGAAATCTTACCCCTTTGTAAAAAATCTCCTACTTCAGGCCCAGTCACAAGAGAGACCACCAGCCCAGTTCAACCATACTGGGAAAAGATGGAAAAGTAAGTGCGTTCCCGAAACTAGAGGGTCAACTCAATTAGATATTAAGACAATTAGACAGGAATGTACAAATTTGATTGAATTGGACTTAGCTGATGAAATGGAGGTTGACTTAATGGAGGAAAGGGAGGGATGTCAACACTCTTATTTGGATGGGGAATGACATCTTCTGGCTTCCTTTGAAAGCTTGCTATTTGAAGAAAAAAATAGCATCATGGCTCACTTGAGAGCTCTCCAGGAGGATCCAATTAAAATAACCCGAAAGGCCAGAATGATCCTCAGACCAGCAAACTGAATCAAGATTCACAAGATGCGGAGAAGGCAAGGGGAAAACCGGATCATTTTGTGATACAGGCCCCTCTTATCCAACCTGAAGAGCTAGTTATTAAGAGGACCCTTGTAATTACCCCTTGTGAGAGTAACATTGATAACTCAATCAATTTCCAGGGGTTTAACAGAAGGGATGTTTCCCTACTGTCCAGCAATGAAAATTTGCCAGCAGCTTGGAGAAATGAGACACATCCTAGGAATGGAAATGGGAGGGCTGGGTAAGGACTTGCTGAGAATGAAGACTTGAGATCCCTATCCTCCTCTGGCAAGTTACCGCAAATAACTCAAGATATCCCCCCATCCTGTTCAAATTCGTTTCACTTCAATTTGAGAGGGATAGAAGAGGTTGTGGCATTCACGATGGAATTAGAAGTGAATACAATAAATCAGGAAATGAAATATCAGGGACAATTTATAATTATAGGTGGCTACCAGGGTTCAGCATTCATAGACTTCAATCCCTCCCAGGAAACTGCATAAGGATAAGAGCAAGAAAGAAAAAAGCAAAGAAAAGAGTATTGACTGGGCTCTTTTTCTTTTGCCAACTGCTAGCACAAAAAGCAGTCACAAAACTCGAAAGAAGGCATTATAATTCCATGTTTATCACCCATCAGGATAAATATTATTTATCAGAACCAATTCCATAGACTAATATTCAGTCTTAAAGACAAGACCTGGCTGAATACAGAGAGAAGTGTTCACAAATTTGAGTGTAAATACAACCGGAAAATGTGCTTTATTGGCATTCATATTAGGACAGGGACATTTTAACTACTAAGTGTATTTTGAGCAGTCATATTATTACATATTGTATGAAAGTACTTCTGCTGGAAATGGTCTCATAACATTTGAATAGCTTGAAATAAAAAATGAGCCCTCTTGTTATACTACTGAAGGCATCCAAACAAGAAAAAAGGAAGGATACTGTATGATACGGGTCATCAGTTTCACTGAATAAATAATCAATTGTGAATACTCAGGCTAACAAGTTTGCAAGCAATCTGTTGATTAAAATCTGCTTTTCCAATTTATTCTTGGAGAAATTGTCAGTAATGTACAAATCGGCAAAATAATGACTTGCAAACAGAAATAAGAACTGGATTTCACAGATGAAAATTATTAGCAACCATTAATTTAATCAACTGTGTCTGAGACCAAAGTACTACCATACTAATTTTCTGAAGCCAAAAGGCCATCTCTCTTGTGCCCAACCCAGTCAGTCAGCAGCAGTGAGATGATAAGAGGCCTTGAAATGAGCTCACTGTGCCTTTTATCAGATGATGATGATGGAAAATATTGTATGGTGTAGATGGGAATTAAACTCTAATGTTTCCATGAAACTTTATTGGTATGAATATTGAGCATGAATTTAACTGAGTATGAAGTTCATTGAATATGAAGTTTAAACCAGTAAATGGTAACAGTGGCCACTCTGTCATGAAGAGGAATGGAAGAGCTCCCTTGTGGTACTGGGGACACTTCTTTCAGCTGAGCTTGTTTGAAAGAAAAGAGATACATGAAAGTTTGAGGAATCTGTGTGCACGTTATGAATCCTGATAGTGGGGACTCTCTATCGAGACTGATTTCAGACAGGACATTCCATTTTGAATACGAAACTTATATTCCTTCTCAGCTGGAAAGTTAGCGGAGCCTGCTGATTCTCTATTCGCATGGAGGCTATCTTGGGTAGACAAGTGGATACTGCTCAGAAGTACTGATCTTCTCAGGTGAGCTAAAAACTAAACAATTGATTATCCAGTGGGGGTCTTGGGCATCGGACATCATCTGGCCGAGGGGACTGGGGGTTGTGTTAGAGAAGGAAGAAAAAGAGATCAGATGCAGGAAGCTGACTACAGGAGTGAAAGGAGACTCATCTTATGGAGGTCCAGGAGGAAAAGAAAGACCCTGGACGACAAACCCCAAAGAATGCTTCAGAATGATGAAGAAACTGAGGCAAAGATATGAGTATGGGTGTGCTGTTGGTTTGCCTTGATTTCCAGATCATTTTTCATCTAAATCAAAGAGTAATTGTGTTAGGATCTCTCTTGCAAAGTTTATTTTCATGAGCTTCAGTTATGACATGTCCTTGGGGAGGTAAACCATGAACCAAGTTGGCCACGAGGCTGGAGCTATAGGAATGAATGGGCTTAGCCAGCTAGCGTTACTGGGGCCAGTAAAAGCCCTAAGGTGAAAAGTAGTTGCTAGATACACAAGGCATTTAGGTGCTGAACTCATTTGGCATCTCATTTTTCATCCATCTCAATAATACACAAAATTGGCAAAAATTGGGATCCACCAACAGAACTAAGAGCTTGTCTTAGCTGATAAAAATGATTAACAACAATTAATTCAGGCAACATCTGTTTGAGATCAAATACTGCCTTCTAATTTTCTGAAGCCATGAGAGACTTGCTTGATTTCTCTGGGAAGTTTGATGCTTAAACAGGAGTTAGGAACCTAAATATTTTTGTGGATCTGAGTCAGTCCGTCTCCAGGAAATGGATCACAGAAGCCAAAGAAAAAGAAGTTGTTGCTATTTTCTATTTAGACTTGGAGAGACAGGTGCAGAGCACAGGACCTAAAGACAGCAGTCTGGTGAATGCCTGAAGGGGGAGCTTAACGAGGGCTGTATGATTTAGACAATAAATCTATTAGCAACAATGAATTGGGCCAATTTCTTTTTCTGTTCTTTCCTTTTTTTTCCTTCTGGGATCATGCTATTGTGAAACATTTCTCCAGTCTGGATTTCTAATTTGTAAGACTTTGGTTAATGGCAGGAAGAAACAGGGCGTTAAAATAATTTGACTCTAGCCTTTCCCCCCTCCCCATCCCCTCTTCCAGTTGGTGAGAAATAGCTCTTAACCAACTGGAAAAGTAATTTTTAACTGTGAAAACTGCCTTTTGCAAGTGAGGGTAATAAGAACACATCTAGTGAAACACCAAGTTTTTTGCACCCTTACAGTACTGGTGAAAAAGCTGGGATTTTGCAAACTGTATGCTGTGTTATACTGCAAACACTAGCAAACAATTAAGGGCCAGATTTTAATAGCTTTACTCCTGCTGCGTAGCTACGTCCTCCATTTGGTATAACGTTGTCTTCAGAGAGACTGCATGCAAAGTTAGATGGTTCCTGCTGGGAGTAAAGGTATCAATGCCTCAACTTAATTTTTTTGTTGGTAAAAAAAATATGCATAGAATCCACTCGCCTATCTGTCCTTCTCTTAATTCCTCCTGTTATGAGGTAGAGCTAGATTGGAGCCTGGAATTATAACGTACACAGCACTACCTGGAATTCCTTCAGCGTCTGTGTTTTCTAAATTAAAAAGCAGTTTAGCCAGCAGAACCTATATTTTTCACTTCCCCAAAGCCTGTGTGAAATTTGTCTCACAGATTAAATTTTGTCAACCATGGTTCAGTATGGATAAAAAATTCTCTGTGTCTGATTGGTGTTTAGACCTGCAAAGGGAATGTGTGCTTGATATCACCATCACAGGTATGCTGTAATTGGTACTGAGTGGAGAAAGCATTCATTTACTGTGCTCTGTCAAACCAGGGCTGTAGGATGGGGTCTTACCTACCATCTCAGCCTAGGTGGTGTTCTTTCTTGGTGGGTAAGTGGGAGCAAAACTTGCATTGTTTCTCCTCTTTTTGTTCTGTGGATAAAATCCTCTGCTTTGGCGAGGCACTTTTTAATTTGCTTAACTTCCATTGACTTCAATCAGAGCTAAATACATTTTTAGGTGCTTTCTGAATAAGGACTTAATCAAATTCTAAGTGCTATGCTAAATCAAAGATAAAAAGATTTGCCACTCCACAGCTGCCAATCTTACACCTTTTGAGAGAGGAATAAATTCACCAGTGCCTTCCTGTTTGCATACAGTGCACCCTGCTAAATGAACATGCTCAGAGCTTGGATGTGACCAGTATAGTTCATCAGCTCAATCGCAGAGTGTCAGAGTGGGTTTTAAGTTCACTGTGTGCGTGACTATATGTGCATTTACACCGGCTTAAATTTACTGCGCAGTAAAAGGGAATAGGTCAGTGTCTACACATGCAGGCCTTAAAGCGGATTAACGCTGTGTGTGGACTGTCTTGGGCCCCACATTAGTCCCAAGCCAGTCCAGACACACAGTGTTACTGTGCAGTAGGTTGTCTACATGGGCATTACTGTGCAGTAACTAATCAGGCATAAATTTGATACCTGCATGATGCAGGTATCAAATTTATGCTCAAATCAGCATTAGTCATGGTATTTACTGGGCAGTAGGGCTGTGTGAAGCTCTGGCCACTGATTTGATTCAGAGGAGATTCGACCAGATTCAGCGGCTGAATCTCTGAATCAGGATTGAATCAGGAGACCCAGTAATCTCTCTGAATCAGATCGGA
>NW_017729009.1:20776674-20780382 GCF_001723915.1 Gavialis gangeticus
TGGGACCCACATTAGTCCCAAGCCAGTCCAGACACACAGTGTTACTGTGCAGTAGGTTGTCTACATGGGCATTACTGTGCAGTAACTAATCAGGCATAAATTTGATACCTGCATGATGCAGGTATCAAATTTATGCTCAAATCAGCATTAGTCATGGTATTTACTGGGCAGTAGGGCTGTGTGAAGCTCTGGCCACTGATTTGATTCAGAGGAGATTCGACCAGATTCAGCGGCTGAATCTCTGAATCAGGATTGAATCAGGAGACCCAGTAATCTCTCTGAATCAGATCGGAAGCCCTTGAATTGATTCAGAGAGGCTCAGAGAGATTTGATGATTCGGCCATAGACACAGCTTTATATATTTTTTCTACGTATGTCGAGGTACCAAGTGCAGTTCATGAACACTAGGATGATGGGGCAGATAGATCATCCCACAGGAGCACGGAGGAGTCCCCCGTGTGCTCAGCGGAGGACCTGGAGGTGGACCAGAAGTACTTCTGGTCTATTTCTGGGTCCACTGTGGAGTGTACGGAGGACCCCCCCCCCGGCCCACTGACTCAGTGTCTGGTTCCTTCTGGGTCTGGGGGGGAACCCAGGGGCTCCTCATGGCCAATTTCCAAGCCGGGGAGGGGGGTCTCCCACCTGCTTCGCAGTGAAACTGGAAGTGGATGGGAAGTACTTCTGGTCCACTTCTGGGTTTGCTGCCAAGCGTGTGGGTGACCACCCTGTGCTCCCGTGGGATGCTTCATCTGCCCCACCATCTCAGCATTCACTAGCCATGCCTGGTGTCTCGAGGTATGTACACAACGCACATAAAGCTTTGTCTATGGCTGAATCGCTGATTCTCTAAATCAGAATTGAATTTTCAGATTCAGATTCGGCTGAATTGAATTGGGACAGTGATCCAAATCAGCGAATTGAATTACTGTACCTGAATTGGGCTGAATCCAAATCAAATACTTCCCACTCCGCACATCCCTACTGCGCAGTACAGGTATGCACATGTAGACGTGTGCCTGTAACGAGCAGTAATTTTGGTTACTGTGCAGTACATGAGCACATGTAGATGTGCCTGGTATTGACTGGAATCAGTTGCTTATTAGCTCCAGAACAAACCTGAGCACTCTAGCCTGCTAGGGACGAGAGAGGGTGAGATTTGCAGCCACATAGCAGAGCCATGAGTTCTGACCCTGTGTTTGAAACGCAAAACCACAATGCAGTCCAGGGACTCTCTCACATTTCAGGATATTTTTGGAAGTTGCATATTCCTGTTGGAAGAAGTTATTTTGATGGTAAGGTAAGGAAACATCCCATCTGCCTCAGAAACAGGAAAAAAAGTGAGGTAACAAAATATCAGAATCACTGGTGGACAGATAAACACTCTTTATGCTTAGAGACAACGAGATTTTTTTTTTTGCTGGTGTGTAGCAGAAACTGACATGCTTACACTTAGGTTTAAAAGTTCTTTTTAAAAATACTAATTGAATTTTGTAGCTGTTCAGTTCTTTATTTAAAGACTGACCTAAACATTTAGGAAGAGTATACCAAGTTCTAGGTTAGGAGGTTTCAAAGTATAGCATAGCATATGCCTAGAAGGGGTGGAAGAACTATATATATTTTTTCAAAAGATTGAGGGTGATATTTGATTCTAGAGCACACTTTCAGCTAAAGATGAATTTGGCCATGATCCAACACCAACAAACCATCCTTAATCCTTTTTTTTTAAAGGATTTTGCATGTTCTTTCATTCTTTGTTTTAGGCTCCTTTCTCTACTTTTCTGTTATATTCATTTTTATTTTGATTAATGTTTGAAAGCCTTTTTAAAGATAATATTCTGGTTGATAATTAGCTATAAGGTAATCATCAGTCTGGAATGTCTTTTGTTGTTGTGTAATTAAAAATAATAAAATATTACTATATCTTTACTTTTTGGGAGTCTGTAATTCAGCTTTGAAGGTGAGAGGGATGTAGTGTTGAAGTACTGATTTAATCTCCCGAGTTTTTACTCCTGAATAAAAGCTGTATTTCTCAATAGAAAAGAGAGAAAAACATGATTATGTTCATTTGGTCAATGATATTAATCTCAGTGCACTATTCCTATTGCCACTATTAAGGGCAAAAACAAATAATTGGCAGGAGATCAGGATAATATTTTCTCCTATTATATGTGTCATTATTGTCTCAGTCATGGGTGGGCAGATTAAGTCTCTGATTATGAGAGTGGTTGATTGGAGCTACCTGGTATTGGCTATGCAAACAGGACTGCAGCAGGCAGATCCGTGGTCTGACCAGTATGGTCATTCTAATGTTCCTTTGTGTGTGAATCCTATCTCACAAAGATCTGCAGGTAAATCTCATCAAGGGGATGGATCCAGAGGCCACGCATGTCAGTGGAAAGTCTCCCACTGATTTTCAAAGTGTCAGACTGAGCCTTGTGGTAGCATCTGCAGAGGCTGCTATGTGGAGAAATGCTATTCCCATGACTCATATCATTAGTCCTAATTAATTTATATGTTGCTAGGGCTCCTTGCATGTATCAGGCCAGCATGTTCTTTGATCACATACACCTTCTAGTACTAAAGCAAAATTAAAGGAGATGAAATACTCAGATTTTTTTGTCTTGTAATCTGCTTGCGTTCAGGTGACCGTGTCGCAGGATGAAGGAAATAAAAGAAACCAGAATAGAAGATAAAAACTGACCAGTGAAAAGGAAAAACGGCTTCAGTAACTTGATATTTTTGTGAAATATTTCAACTGTAGAAACACTTGTTTCATCAGTAGAAAAACTAACAATAATACATTATTCATTTCCATCCTAACAAACTTGTTAGCAATATAACCTAACTGCTATTTAAGTTTTTTGTTTTCCATCTTCTGAATAAATTGCCAGGCATTTATTTATTTTTGTTTATTTTTCATTATGCATTTTTCTCCTACTTAAAACTAGAGGGTCAAATCCTTTTCTCAAGAGGAGTTGCATAAGCATTAAAGGTGAATTTGGCTCGTATAAACTATGTGAAAAGACAGCCAATTGAATTCCATCTTCTCTACACAGCCAAAGGTACCTAGGGCCTGTACCAAACAATTAAAATGATACCTCTTGGAATATAATTCTTGGACAGCATCTGCAGTGCTCTAATTTTTAAATAATTTTTAAGTCATTTAATAAGACCCAAACAAAACTTTGATATCAGAAGTCTCAGATGTGTTTGAAATCTATAATACAAGGTTTATACTCTTTTATTCACAAACAGCAGTTCCTTAGATTCAGTCTTAATTACTGTCATTTTATGCTATGAGTCCAAAAAAAGGGAAAAAAATTATCTTGGTGAGAGTACATACAGTATTTCTCTACTTTGCAAGAATGTACATTAAACTGAACACAAAATGGCTTTCTGGCAGCAAAGATTCCTTTATGCCTACTAGAAATGTCTTTGGGGACCAAAATAATCCTTTAGCAAACATCAACCACAAAAACATATCCCACATTTTGCAAATAAGCTACTTTATGTGTCTTTGTTTATTTTTTTAAACCATGGCTTTCAAAACTTCAGATGTTTCTTGTTGAGAGAGGGTTGATTTGATGCCGCAGGTACTCAAGTACCTTTTCATAGTTTCATAGTTTCATAGATTTAGGGTCGGAAGGGACCTAGTAGATCTTCTAGCCCAACCCCCCACCAGGGCGGGAGAACAACAAAACCCCAAAA
>NW_017729009.1:20786426-20828811 GCF_001723915.1 Gavialis gangeticus
AGGACCCCAGTGCCTCTCCCACTAATCTCCTCATCTCAATGAAGTTGGCCCTCCTGAAGTGTAAGGCTACCGCCTTGCTGCAGGCCCTTGACACCCTACGCTGGATGGTGAATTCCAGCAAGCAATGATCACTATTGCCCAGGTGGTCAAGAACTTGGAGGCCCCTTACCAGGTCGTCGCCTGTGGCCAGGACCAGGTCCAACAGGGCACCTCCTCTGGTGGGACTGTGCACCTCCTGAATCAAGTGGAGGGCCTGCATCTCAGCCAGAAACCTCCTGGAGCGGTCTGTCCCGGCTGACTGCTCCTCCCAGCAGACATGCTCTGAATGTTTGACAGCAGTTAAAGTAGGTCCACTAGAGATCACATGCTACAAAAAACTGCTTCTGACGCTGGAATTTATTTTCCATGGTTTATACAAATGGTTAATCTTAAATACCTGACTTGTCATCCCCAGGTACTTAGAGGTGCGAATTTACCTACAGCTTCTAAAAGCTCAGAAAAGGGTGATGCTCGTTTTAGATAGAAATTGTTAGCCTCAGTTTGAATTAAAACACAAATTCATTACAATATTTCTCCCTTGCCCTTTGGTTAACTCTTTTGATATTATGCATTTTTTTCCTGAAGATAGGGATTTTCATGCCAACAGACACAGTTGGCAGCAGGCTAGAAGCTGAGGAGCTGGCAGCAAATTAGATAAATATCATAGTCTCTGCAGAGCCAGAAGTCAGTTCAAAGAGACAAGAGCTGCACAACCTGTGAAGCTGGCAGTAGGTGAAGAAGTCAAGAGGTCAGTAGATCTGCATGGTCTTACAGTTTCTGTCTTGGAGGCCTGAATGAAAGCTGTTGCGATGCTCCTGCTTCCAGGCAGGGAGGCTGGCTTGTGGTTAGCACAAAAGTATGAGTGCCAAAAAAACAGTGTTTTCTTCCTGGCTTTGGCTCCAGCTCCGTGACCTTGGCAGACTGCTTAGCATTGATCTTCATACTGTCGGGCAACACGGAGCTGGCAAGCCAAGCTCGCGGTGTTGGTCACGGTGGTGCGGCCGGGTGGTGGCAAATTGGATACGGACAGGTGGGAGTTTTGGCGATGGAGTCTGAGCGGCACAGGAAGCGTAATGGTTCCTTAAACAAGATGGAATTTATTTAACTTACGCTTAGATGCGTAGGAAACGATGTCTTCAGTTACAGTGAACAAACAGGTGAACAAACAAAGGGGTCTGTTGGCCCACAGGGTTCTCCAACAAGCCCTTGCTTTCTACCTCTGACGAGGTAGGTGCGGCTGCCTGTTGGATAGTCCTAGGGCTGGTCAACAGCTCATAAATTGGTAACACACAATGAACTGTAACGATGTGACGCCAGTCCAGTAAGGACAACGAAGAGCCGAAATGGTGTCTGAAGCAGAAGTCAGGAGCCGGTGAAATGAACCGAGGATCCAGCCAGAGCCAGTGAGGAACGATCTGAATCGATGTTGATAGCCGATGCCAAAGGTAAGTCGAAGCCAGGAAATCCAAACAGCAATGTAATAACAGCAAAGGACATGGACTGCCAATCGAGGGAGGAGATCAATAGGCCCAGAAGCCTGACTGAAAGACAGTCCCTGGAACACCAGCCTCTGTCTCCAGCTAACGCGATCTCCCCCCGAGGGAGGGGCTCACAGAACTTTTATCTGAATTTAGTGGCCAATCAGAACACTCACAGGGAAGAAATTTCTAGTCAGATTACCTCATGCTTTTGCTGTTGCTGAGCATGCGTCTGTGGGGAAAGTAGGTCAAACATGACTGACAGGTCCGCAGGTCACCCAGGGGGCACGAGCTGGGTGAGCCTTGGAACTTCCCACTCACAGACTTCAACGGCGCACGTCAGGTACAGAACTTGTGTGTTGGCAGCATATACTTAGGATTTTTCCCGAGACACATACAACTCAGGGACTTAATTTCTGTGACAATACACACTTTACATCTGGGTTCACTTGCTTACCAACTAACTGGCACTTTTCTGTGAATATGTTGTGTTTGGATGGCAGTTTCAGAGACTGAAGCAAATAAGTTAAATGTCAAAAACATGCTTTTACATTATTGACCGATTCTCAGTGGTTTTAAAGATCATCACAACATGGAGGATACAAGCAGGGAACAGGAACAAAATAGTTAATCTAATCTAAATACCCACCAGAATTAATGGAAAGACTTCTGTTTCATTGAACAGACATGGGATTAGGTTCAGTCAGATTTAACCAACGTGTTTTCAAACCTTAAATTGTGGTACTTAAATATTTCTTAAAATGCCAACTGTATACTTTCAGTCACCTGGTATATTTTAAAGGGGCTTGATTCAGCAGTCTCAGACAAAAACCAAACCAAACCCAACTATTGGAAGAATGTAGCATCTGACTTGTTGTAAGGTAAATGTAAGAGACAAAACCAACAGCCAAATTAAAAATTTGAAAAATGAGCATATTGGCACTAACTAGCTTTATTAAAACTTGCTATCTGCATAAAATTCTCATTTGAATGCTAACACCTAACATTGTTGGGAGGGCAGGATGCACTGCAGAGATCTGAATGCATTTCCAGTGTTTCCCTGCTGTGCAGAGTGAGATGTGGGTAGTAGGTATCAGCCACCTGGCACATGTCTAATTATATTCTGCATCTGCAAAATGCTTATTATGTATGTGTAGTTAAAAACTAGTTATAATTAATGTGGTGCATTGAATAAGCCATTTGTTTCCAAAGTCAAGAGATTTGTGTATTTGCATGTGTTCATACTATTGGTTGTGTCACGTTTCCGTGATGCTTGCTCTCTATTCTGGGTCCGAGGGTCAGATTTTCATAAATCTTTTGGGTACGTGTTGATGTCGATAAACATCAAGAAGGATTTTCAAAAGCTTGGATGTCTTGCTCCCAATGAAAATGGAATTTGACATTTAAGCTGCTCAAGCACTTCTCAAAATCCCAGTAGGTTTAGGGAATCTCTTTCAGGTAGATATTTCAGGTAGAGCAAATGAGAAAACAAGACTTGATCCTGCAAATAAACAGCCAACAATAAAAACTAAACCAATAAATTGTGCCATGGTAACTGTCTCTATGCCCTCACTGGCCTGGAGACAGTTGGTAAATGAGAACAAAGTCGCAGTAATGTTGGCAGGTTTCACTGACATCCAGGTTATCGTGGATCAGCTTTCACTTACCATGGGGTAAGTGTGGATGCATGAAGAGTTTGTATATCTATCCTGCTATTTATTTCATAGACTTTAGGGCTGGAAGGGACCTCGAAAGATCATTGGGTCCAGCTTCCTGCCCAAGGGGCAGGAAGTGAGGTAGGGTCAAAGGATCCCAGCAAGATAAACATCCAAATGTTCCTTGAATGTGTCCAGAATAGGTGCTTGCACCACTTCTGGGGGGAGTCTGTTCCAGGCCTTGGGGGCTCAGACAGTAAAGAAGATTTTCCTTGTGTCCAGCCTATAATGGTCTTGCAGGAGTTTGTGATGGTTGGATCTTATCATCCCCTGGGGTGCTCCGGTGAACAGGTGTTCCTCCAGATCCTGATGTACTCCCCATAAGTACTTACAGGCTGCCACCATGTCACCCCTGAGCCTGTGCTTCTCCAGGCTGAAGAGTCCCATAGTTCATAGCCTGTCCATAAGGCCTGTTCTCTTGTCCTCTGATCATGCACGTGGCTCTCCTCTGGACTCTTTTAGCTTCTCCATTTCCTTCCTAAAGTGTGGAGTCCAGAACTGGATGCAGTACTCCAGCTGTGGCCTCACCAGGCCAAGTACAGTGGGAGGCTGACACCCTGGGTCTTGCTCAGGATGCATCAATAGATGCAAGCCAGAGTTTTGCTCATTTTACCAGCTGCTGTATCACATTGGTGGCTCATATTCATCTTGTGGTCATTTATGACCCCCAAGTCTCTTTCCGTCATAGTGCTAGCGAGTGTAGCATTGCCAAGCCTATAAGTGTGATGTGGGTTTTATTCCTGAGGTAGAGCACCTTGCACATTGAATGCCATATGCTTTCTCCATATTGAATGCCATCAGGTTTTCATTCGCCCACTTTGCAAGCCTTAGCCAGTCTGCTTTTGACACCAGTGTCCAGATCGTTTATGCAGACATTAAGGAGCACAGGTCCGAGAACAGAGCTTTGGGGGACACCACTAGTCACTGAGTACCATGTTGATTCAGTTCTGTCAACTACCTCTCTCCGGGTCCAACCTCGGAGCCAGTTCCCCAGCCATCGGACTGTGGAGTAGTTGAGCTGCAATTGCCCAATTTTTCCATGAGGACATCATGGGACACGAGGTCAAAGGCTTCTTTAAAGTCCAAATATATGACATCAACCTCTTCCCTTTTGTCCAGGTGATATGTCACCTGGTCACAGAAGGAAACGAGATTGTTATAACTCCACTGAAGTTGACAGAATAAGAACGGCATAAAACCCCTATAAGAGATTAAAAACTGTCCCAATAACATTTTAGATTGTGTGGAAGTGTCTTTGTGATATGATGTCTTATCTGGAATACCATGAAAAACCTTAACCTTCACCGGATAAAACTGGTGAGGGCTATGGTCATGCTCCCCAGCCCAAGGCCCAGTAGGCAAACGCATTATAGTTTTAAAGGTATTTTGGAAGTCACTTCACATCTGGCATTCTCTTTCTGCCAGTTCAGTGGGCCCAAATCCTAGGCCTGATAATATCAAGAAAAAACATCAAATGCTCTATGGGACTTTTCCTGAAGACCTATGCTCAGGCATGATGCTAGAAGACAAATCATTCAACTGGAGCGATTAAATAAACCCTTTATTTTATGGATATTTTTTCAAATGTTTGTTAAGATCATTGAAATGAACATGCCCAACTGCCTGCCTCTTGGAAGATAAGCAAGCCACAAATGTCCATTTTAGTTCAGAACACAGTAAACCCTCCTAAGTCAGGCTGTGGGTTCATTTATTGCAGTATTCTGTACCTTGTATTGGCAGAGGGTGGATGCTAAGGGAAAGAGTATTTATCCAGATTTATCTGTCCCCTAACCTACTTCCTTCACAGCTTTTAGCATTCAGAGGCTTAGATAGGTCCTAATTTATAAGCTGCACTCCTAACTATGATATTTAATACACACTGATGGAATGATCCCGCATGAATGCTCTTTTGAACCTGGCTTCCAATCCTTTTTTGAACCTATTTCACCTGAAACAGATTCATTTTTAATTTGTTCCATGAAAAACTGAAGTTTAGGGTTTGTGGTCTAATTGGATCCCAAAAAAAGGATGGAAAGTTTTATTAGAAACTCAAAATTTTACAGCTCCACTAGCTGACTTCCTCGTGGACTTCTTTTCATTGCCAGTGAGTGCACTCTAGGTAATGGTGGGTTCTGCTGGAATAGGGATCTCCAATTCTTTGCACAAAAGAGAATAATCTTAGACATTAATGTGGCTATGGCACTGCTAACCTGGTAAGTTCTCCTACACATCACACAAGAGTGTTCACCTATCCTTTGTGATCAGCACGAAGTAGAATAATCCAGTGGATAGGGCTTTGAACTAGGTTTCAGGAGATGGGTCCTATTACCAACAGATTCTGCTTTGCTATCCTACTCTGAACAAGTCAGTTCATGTATCTGCATCTTCTTGCTCTTCTCTGTTTATATTGGCAGTTCTTCAGGGTAAAGACTGTTTCTTGCTAGATGTCTGTTAAAGTTCCTGCTGTTCATGAACACAGATCTGCACTGGGTCCCCTAAAACATACTGTACCACAATTAAGGAATAACAACCCATGTCTTTTCTGATTTCCTTACATTTTACCTTGCTGTGACAGATAGTGTGTAACATAAAGTACAGTCCAGCTGGCCTAGCAAAGTGTCACTATTTCACTAATTGATAGTGGCATGTGTCAAATGCCAGAATTATGACATCAGATTATTTTAATCTTTAACCTGCATGTGCTAAAACTTGTGATGGGAGCTATTAAGTTGCTGTCCCTCCTGCCGGACCATAGGAATGTATTACAATTACTGTGTGTGCCTTAGGCAATGAACTCTGAGCTCCTAACAATGTGCATGTATCGGTGCTTTTCTGGCAAGCCAAATATTAGATAGAATTATATTTCTGCTATTATGAAAGGGAATGGCTATCTGCTACCTTTTCATTGTTTCCCTGCCTGGGGCTTCTGTCTTTGCAGATGCCAACAGAAACACAAAAAACCCTTATACCCATAATCTAACATGCTCTGGATCTCAGGCACAGATTTATATTTACACTTTGCTGATACCCGGGATACAAAGAACTGCAAACTCATCATTATGAAGAGATATGCAAATCCCATTTTTGTTTCCAAAGAAACCATTTAATTGTCTATTTTTCATCCTCAGAATTTTTCCAGCAGCTTCATTAGCTGACATGACAAAACACCAGTTCATTTCATATTTAAATATAGGACCAATATGAAATAATATATCTTTACTCTGGGAGCACATTCATCTATTATTATTTTATGAATAATGTTCAATCGAAACAACTTAAACCCTTTTCTTCTATTTGTATTATGCTGAAGCTATGTGAGCAAGGTTCACTGAAGATTTGCATTTTCTAGGAAAAAAATAATGGCATCTTTGTTTTTGTTTTCTTTCCTTCATTAGGGAACATTAAAAAAAACAAAACAAAAAAACCAATAGAGGAAGCAAATTGTCAGAATTGTGCAGAAGGTATGGGGAAATTTCTCCAAAGCATCTAAATCACTTGGGAGCCTTAGTGTCAATGTAATTAGTCTAAAGGCCAGATTCAAATTGGTTCTTAGGCAACCAAGTATGACTTAATCAGAGCTTGGATACATATATTTCAAAGAGTACTTCAGACCAGCCTGGCACCAGTGTACATATTATTGGGTGCTCCAGTATAGATTGCAAACTTCCCTACGTATCTTCACTTGGGCTTCTGTGCATGTTCAGAAGCAATTTAGTCTAGGCCAGTGGTTCTCAACCAGTGTGCTACGACACCCTGGGGTGCCTTGCGATCCTTTCAAGGGTGATACAGGGTGCCATGAAATGATAGTACTGTTCCATATGAAAACATGACACACAAGATAAACCCAGAGTTTTCCCTATAGGCACCCATAGTGTCAAAAACATTCTGGCCTATTGGGGTCTTCCTGAGGTCTTTGCACAGAAGAATGTCCCTATTATTTCTCTGCAGCCAAAAAACAAGTGAAAACGAAGAGCTGACATTTTCCAAGGGATACCTTAAATCTATCAAGGGAGGCCATGAGTCTAAGTAGATCGGGAACTACTGGTCTAGTTGAACCATAGCCCCAGTAAATTCTGTCATGATTCAGATCATAGGCCACTGCCCACAGGGGGAGGGAAAGGAAAACCCCACACTGAGGATGCAGACAGAAGTGCAGCTCCTCGCTGCAACTGAGCATGTTTTGCAGAAAGCAAATAAACAATGACCCCAGGGGCCAAATTGAAGTTCAATGTTGTTTCCAGGGTGGGAGGGGAATCTACCTGCTGGTTTCTCTTAGCAATGGCTCCTCTTCTCTCCCAGCCTGTCCCTGTTTCAGAAGAGGAGGGGGGGAAAGGGAGGAGAGAGAGCTTGTTCTAGGGGTTCCCCAGTCAGTGCTGGAGGGTGGTTTGGAGCCCCCAACCCACCCTCTAGCAGGGGCTGCAAAAACTCAAGACCAAAATCCCTCTGCTCCCTTTCCTCCCTCCCATTCTGAAAACAACTTGAGGCTGGGTGACAGCGCAGACAGAAGTTACAGAAGATGCAAAAATTGTCACTTCTGTCTGCACCCTGACATCTTACTGACAACCCTGATTTCATCTCAAAGATGGAGTTGCTGGTGTCCACTGTCAATAATCTAAAGTTTAGCAATCTCACCCTGGGAGACCTGGGTTCTACTCCCCCCATTTCCTGATATGAACCTACATTTCCCATTTTTCCAGGAAAGTCCCATAATCACAGCTATGGAATAAGTCATGTGAAGGTAGTCCTTACCCTTTTTGTAGCTGGGCCACTCAGCAGCTAAGGATGCAAGATTGCCAGGGCCTGAAGGCAAGCATGGTGTAGTGTGATTCCATGGTCTACTGATGAGGGCATGACACACCTAGCAGGGGAGGTCATAAGTTCTGGTCTTTGCTGCTGTGGTTATTTCTGCTTTTCAGTCAGTGACTGTCTAAAGTAAAAATGCATACACAGGCCTGGCAGCAGTTAGTAGCAGAGGGCTCCATTTGAGGAGGCAGGCTCTTAATCTCTCCTGTTCCATTTGTGAGGATTAATTAGACCCTTTAGGCTAGAAAGAGTGGCTGAGTGAGAATAAGCATGGCTTTCTTGCCTAGTGCTTACTGTCCTCACTTGGAAGAGGGAATTTCTGAGTTTTCAGTCCCTGCTCTAATGAATATTACATATGATTTTTGCTGAAATGCCCTGATATTTCTTATTTTACATGCTTTATTCCTTGCTAGTCAAATCAATAATCTGTACAGAGCTTGTGATCTGATACAAACAAACCATTTAGTTTAAGCACCCTACATGCACTCTGGAAAAATCTCAGTAACATTTAAACTTGTGGGGATTCAAAGAAGAGCTTCTATTTGGTCTTTTATGGCCTGGATAATAGATTTGACCATTCATAGAGCATGTTCTTAATTACAGACAGTCCTTGACTTACAGTGTTTTGAGTTACAATGTTTTGCACTTACATTTATAAATTGACACCCAGTTTCAACTTTACAACGCTTGAAATGACATCAGTTTTGACTTTACAATGCTTGATCTGACATGACGCCACACCAGCGAACCTGTTCACTGCAGTGCCCATGTCTCTGGAGAACATCTGTCCAAATTTGCTTGGACACTTTCTTAAAGAAAGCAGATGAGACTCCAGAAAAACCTGCAGCTGAGACTCCTGAGAAGACTCCAGCCAAGAACCCTTCAAAAAGTCCAGCAAAGTCATCTCAAAGAAGTCCTTCCAAATCAATATGATTGCTATTTACAATAGAAATGCATTAATGTAACTGTATTATTCATCTATAATTGATTGAGTACAAAATTCTGGGTTATTTTTTATGAAAATAGGGTATCGGGCCTTGGTTCAGGAACCAATCCCCATTTATAACATTGTTTCCTATGGGAAAAATGGTTCTGAGTTACAACGTTTCGACTTAAGTTTTCAGGAACTAATTATGTTGTAAGTCTGAGGACTGCCTGTATTTCAGTATCTGTCATTGTGCCATTGGACTCTGGAAGAGGGTCAGCTCTAATTCTGATCTTGCGCTGTGATGCTAATGAAAATCTTAAGCTTTATGGCCAAATTTTCAGCTCTGGTTCTGCCCATCTGATCAACTCCGCTGGGAGTTGGGGCCCACAATGTGTGATTTGCATGAGACAACTGAGGCGCCCCTGATAATGAAGGCAGTTGCAGTTGTGGGCTCCTATGTTGGCACTAGAGTTAACCAGGGGTTGGAAAAAGAGGATGGCAATTGTGTCCAAGCTAATCTATCAGGGTGCAATGATTGAACACTGGTACTTGGGGAAGCTCGCTGTGTACAGAACAGCATGCTTAATTTTAGCCATTGCTCTGTGGACTTGTTCCAGTGAAAGTCCACTGAAACAAGTGGGAGTCGCTGCATTGACTACCAAGTGTTTAATTTATTTTCTTTTTATACTTTTAAATCATTATAGTTTCCGCGTAGGTGTTCACACAGTTCTAGTATGTGTGGATCATTGTGCCTCTCTCTTGCTTTTTCTTCCCACTTGCAGAAGCTACTGTCTTTTAATATAACTTTCCATCTTTCATGCTTTCACAATAAAAAGGAAAGGAAAATGTAATTATATATGTTGCGACAGATAGTTCCCCTGAAGTTATGGATTCTCTGAGGGCTAATAATAGGCAATCAATGAACACAGTGACAATAGTCCCCATCTGAATTCTCGCTTTACCAAACTGATAGAAGCACATTCCAATTCCTTGACTATTTGTATCAGATAATGCCAGTGTAAGTGGATCTTATGACTGGGTAATGGTCTGCCATCCACACTGCAAGATTAATGCCTTAGTGAAGTGCAAGCATTTATAGAGAATATAGTTTGTGATGATTGAAGCCAGGTTTTATTCTCAAGTGGGGGAGAGGAGAGGTATATTTTCCAGTCTCCATGTTCATTTATTGTACCCATATTATACAAGTACTTGGTGATTTATTTTAAAAGTCTTAAAGAGAAATGCAGCAGACCAACAGGAGGCCTGTATTTTTTGTGCTTTAAGATTAAAGTCATCTTGGGGCCAAGGTCCCATTACTGTGAAGACCCTGCTTCCAGGACTTGAGAGGGCATTTTTTTAGGGTCATAGTGCACTCGCCTACATGAGATGCTTACTGCGCAGTAGCCTAATAATACTGTGCAGTAGCGTGCTGGTCAAAAACTGTGCTAATGCCCTACTGTGCAGTGTTATTAGGCTACTGAGAAATAAGCATCAAGAAAACTGTGCCAGTGCTACTGTGCAGTAACTGTAGTTACTGTGCATTTAGTTAGTACTTCATTAAGCAAGTACTGAACTAAATGTGCAGTAACTAATGAGCATGTAGACAGTGATGCAACTCTCAGTAAAGGGGTTTCCAGGATCTAAAGCCTATTTAAAGTAAATGGGAAGTCTCTCATGGACTTCCCACTTACTTACCTCTCTTATGGGTGAGATATGGAGAACCAATTTTTTTTATTTTCCCATTTATGCAAAGGTAGTTTCCTCATGACAAAGCACAGGGTAAACAAATATATAACAAGTATGTTAACAGGAAGGATGTATAGCCTGCCTCTGAATATGCACTGTTTATTTTGCTAGTGCATTTTGTCTTGTATAAATGGAGCCAAAAAACTAGAGCTGTTTGGTAATTTTTTGATGTAATACATTTTTGAACAGGAATAAGAATTTTTTTTTTCTGGGCTCACAAGGAAAATTCTAGTGAAAATGAGAATGAGACAGAGTCCTGATTCTGTGAATCTGGACTGCAAATCCCAGAGACCGGGGCAGCAGGAAGAGGAAGCAAATACATAGCCCATGCTTGCTACATACCAGAGAGCTGTGATCTTGTGCCCCCCGGCTTCTGGCCTGAGCTGCTGCAGGCATGTGGCTGCATTTCCTGAATCAAAAGTGAACGTCTGTCTAGTTGTTTCTCAGTTTAATTTCTGCAGCTTAGACTAACCTGCAAAGACTAAATTGATTCAGTTTTGGACTTTTTGATTACCTGTACTTAGCCTATGACCCCTAGAGCTTATAGGGTTGATCCGCAGTACCCCATGTCCTTGGCAAGTGCTAGGCTATTTATGGAGGAGGAAGGTCCATGTATCCGGCAGTTTACTCAGGTCAGCTGAGACCCACATACCTTATGCCATCAAGGTGAAGAAAGCAGACTTCTGAGCATCTAATGGTTTATATTCCCAACTGACATGATTGGTGAGCCACACACCGTCTCTGGAGGCATCTAAGTATTTTTATTGAAATGAATAGGAGAGCTATGAGAGATATTAAGTAGAATACATTTCCTAGGACACACAAACTGCCTACTAGCTTCCCACTAGCTTCCCAGTGAAAATACAAGAGAACTATGTGTCTCCACAGGTGAAACAGAATACCTCCCCGAAGCTGGTTGTGCTTGCCAGAAATCAAACGTTAGGTGCCTAGTGGATGAAACAGAATTTAGCCTTGTGAGCTGGATACATTTGCACTGTCTGCAGAGGGCTAGAGCTCTGGCAGGCATGGAAAAAAGGCCGATCCTCTTCTCAGCTGTGCGAGAGAATTTTAACAAGCAGTTTCTGACAAGCCCCAAAAGTCCCAGCCAGCAGATTACTGGCAGTCTCAGCAGAGCTAAAATGCCCCAAAGCAGAAAACAATTTTGATGTTCTCCAAGAGGGGATTCCTCACCCCATAAAAACGTCCATGCTCAGCTCAAAGCTCCATCTAGCCCATTATCATGTCTGCAGCAATGGCAAGTAGCAAATACCTTATACATGGGCCTCTATGGAGTTATCCAACCCCCACTGCCCTTTCCAGTTATGAACTAACAAGTTACTTTAAGGTGTCACCCCACCCTGCCTTCTGCCTAGTTATGAATATGCATAGGTTAAGGATGTTCTGGAGGGGTGGGGAGGACAGGGCAGCCAGACCCTGTGATGCTGGTCTTGTTTCAGACTGGAGAAACTGGGGAGGCTGGTCTTGTTTCAAACTGGAGAGACTGGAGTGTCTATGTCTACCTATGGCTGGGTCCAACCAAAATTGAGCAGTGCCCGAGCACTCCCCTTTTCCTGGAAGGTGCGAGTCCAGGAAGAGTTGTATTCCTGAGTATTATTTAATAACCTCGGATGTATCCTGATTTAATGGCAAGTTTACTATTATCTAATTACTTTGATGACCTAGAAGCCTTTTTTTGTAGCTGGTAATGTCATCACTTACTTTCCTCATGTGCTGCAGTAGCAACCATTGTAATAATTTCTCTCCTTTTTTGCCCAGCCTTTAATTTCCAGACCTGCATTTCCTTGATTACCATTACTTTTTCCCGACAATGTCTGCAACCTTGGCTATACATGCTGGTCAAAATATCTTCCAGCAAAAATGACTTCCATCAATTAAATACAATTGTAGATACTGTAAAATGACACAGTGTATATGTATAATATAATCTGTGTCATTTTATTCCTAATGGGATCAGTACAAGTTCTTTTGACACCCCAGACAGAGAAATGATTAGAATTAACCCAAACTGTTTATCTTATTAGAGGGAATAACCTATATGAAGCACATCCATTCAGCATCAATGAAGGGTGTTTTTTCGCTACTGGCAGGTGTTTCAGCTCACTACTCATTGCTGATAATAGTATTGTATTATACTAACTGACCTTACTCAAGACAAGAGCTTCATACTATCCTGTATAGGCTGTGGCCAGAGTAAAAAGACAGTCGGATGGTCCCGATACATACTATAGCAGCATTCACTTCTGACAGGGCAGGTTCTTATTTCACCCAAGTTCCACAAATTCCTGTTTGAAAGATTTTCGCCAAAAAGGCAAAAGCTTTGATCAATTTTTTCATGAATCATGGAAGAATTCTTAGATTTACTGCCTAAAATTTCCACTTTATTATTAAGCTGTCAGGTTCTGCTTGGTGGCATACTACGGAGTGAAATACTAAATTTGATTTAAAGGTCAGAGGAAATGTGTGGCACCTACCATCTGCCTTTGAATTGTTTTTGTAACACTAAATAGAGTGTACAAGGAGAGAGAATTGGAACTGGTCAGCATAAGTCACTCCAATCCCAGTCTTTCAGGAGACAGCCTTACTTTTAACTACACTAAAAGATAAAGGAAATGGATACATTAGTATGTTGCTCTGGGATTTATGAAATGGAGTAGAAGGCTGTGACTATAATTGGAACAGGGATGATGCCGAAAACTCGCACAGGCACAGGGAAAAGACTTCTGTTTTCAACACTGAGACAACCATCATGATTACTGAAACGCCTAATGCCAAGAGCTGTTCTAATTTGGGTTTAGCAAAGAATGTAAATAAACTCACAACAATAAACTCTGGCCATTGTCCCAGAAGACCTTATTACTTATCTCTGCATCCCTACATCTTTTAATTCACAGCCTAAATAAAGCCCCAGAAGAAATTACTTTCATTCTAACCAATTTTAAAGCTCTGTAGCAAAATATATTATCATTTTAATTAAATATACAATACATAACAAGGGCTAAGATATAAATTTCCAGAAGACTGAAGCCTAATTTAATTCCCACGCTTACTATATAAAACTCTTGACATGTGAAAACTCTTAACACCCTCATTTACTTCTTACTGTGGCCTCTTATCATATACGTTTCATTTGTCACAAAGATAAAAGAAAACAATTACAAAACTAACTGTTGGGTCTACATGAAGCATTGCTTGGTAATGCCATTCAGCATTATAATAAGTGTAAATTAGCAACTCCGAAATAAAGAGAATTAGGCAATTTCCTACTGTCTCATTAAAAAATTGTAAGTTCATTCATAAATACTCCCTATTCTCCAGTGAAGTGGGATTTTACTTTTCATGTCTTGCTTAAAAATTGAACGTAGTATTGCTGTCCTCCTGATTGACAAGTCTAGGAAAGTGTCACACTGTCTAAAGGAATCATTTGTTTGTATAAATGGCAATAACTTAATTTTTCAAATAATGCTGCACACAACTGAAGCACAAGTGAAATGTTTGATCATTTCAGTTGAGAAATTTCATAGATTTTCTGCTATGTTGAGGTTGTCCTAAATATAGTATTTCCAGCTCTTAGCAATGAGTAAGCGAGGCACAAAGTAACCTGGATTTCTTACATGGTAGCAAACAGCTCTACCATTTACAGTGGGAAATATATCTTCTTGTATTGTTGTCTAATATTGTAGCAGCTGTGGATAGCACAAACCGCAACGGCGTATCCAACTTTCCCTTTCTCTTGACTTGGAGACATGTCATTTGGGCTGAATTATGATACTTGGTCTCTGCCTTTCTTCTGTAATGTTTGAACATTAAAAAAAAAAATGTTTTATGTAATAGTAGCAGAGAATCCCATAGTAGTTTGTTTTTTTTGTTGTTTTTTTTTGCCTTTCAAACAAATAATTTCCCAGAAATTAAAAAAAAAAAGTGCTAGAAACTGTAAGTTTTGGCCTGGTCTTTTATTACTGGAAATGACTAAGATTTTTTTTTTTAAAAGAAAGAGAGAAATTTGAAGGGAAAACGCGTTAATAGTTTCAAAGTGTGATCATTCAAATTCTTTTGTAAAGGTTTCCACAATGCCCTCGAGCTGAAAGTTAATCAGCTTTTAATCTCAAAGTTCAGTTTAGTCCTGAATTTAATTCCAGTCATCTAAAAGCCCCAGCGGCAATGCCAGCTAAAATGGTAAACTCCTTAAACTTAATACATCCCTATTTTCCTCTCTGTTTTCCAGATGTAAGGAACAGCCATAAGATTAAACATGAGAAACTGATGCTAATGCAACTCTTTGTCTGAGAAAGTCCAGCAATTCCATGTAAATGGCTTGGTCTTGCAAATCTTTACTCACCTGTAAAGCTCATACCCTGATTGCTACAAGACAACTCCCTTAAATCAATCCTATTTGTGTGAGGAAGGGGCTGTAGAAAGGAGCCAAGTGAATGCGTCTCCAATGTTTGTTATTGCACATACCTAGGACCAAAATCTGCTTTCAGTTGCTGTGGTCAAAACCCAAAAGCTCCTGATTCACACAGACCTAATGCCAAACAACAGTAATACCTGGGCTGTCCACAGTGCCTAAACCATATACTTCTGTATCACATTATGCTAGGGCTGGGCAGGGGAGGGGATCAATCCAGATCAAAATGTTTGAGGTTGCCTGAAAGAAGTCCTCACTGCTGCTAAGAGATATGTTAACGCACATACTTGCCCTGAGCTGCAGATACAGTATGCAGTTCATTACCCGAAATAAAGCTGTTATAGTGTAAAAATATTGAATGCAGCTTCCCTGTAGGTGTCATTGTGGTGTAAAAAGCTCACCCCAGTCAGTCAGCTGTGATGGAAGTGGCTGCCTCTGCATGTTCTGCATCAAAGTCAGCAGACTTTTGACTAGGGTCAAAAATATCTGCAGTTCAGCATTATTTATGGGTATGACCTGCTAATCATTACCTGTCGGTACAAGCATTTCAGCTTCACTACTCGTCAGGTAAGCTACTTGGAAATGTACAGCACATGGCTTGTGTGAGAACTGTCAGGAGCTTACAGAAAGCCAAATAAAGGCTAGAAATCTTTAACTTGAACATGACAGATATCTGGGGGCATGTCAAGGTTGAACCACAATTGTAGTATTGGACAATGGTAACTATTTCAGGTTGTTCTGAATCCATTTATAAATCACCGTGGTATCACTGACCAAAGGGAATGCTGACCTTGGCAATTTTACTAGAGAAAGGGGACATGGAACAAAAATGCTGCTTTTCAGGACAAAAGCAATTAAGGGCTTCAACACCAGGCCACATCTCTGTGCCTCAAGGATAGGGTCTTGAAACGCACCCAGATACTGCAGGGATCAGTTTTGTGTAAGGCTCCAAATAAAATGGATTAGCACAGAATAATCCTCCAGCTCCAAGCACCCATGAACAATGCGGGATTTAGATCTGGATCCTAATTTCATGGATTAGGTCATCTTTAGTTAACAAGGATCTGAATTAAACTTCCAGTTACATCTTGTTTGGAATAGATGCCATCCTCATCCTGCCCCAAGCTTTGCAAACCTAAAACAAAACCTCTTAGACCGGACAAGTTTTAATTACAGCGGGGCTAAAACTTTTACAAACCACCAAAGCCCAAAGCATTCTACAAAAAGCTACTTCAGCAACCTATTTTAAAGAGCTAAACTAAATACATTTTGCCTGCCATGGTTTGTCCTGTAGTATGGAGAAGGGAGAACGTGGTTACAGATTCTTTCAGAAATCTCAAAGCCAGAGCATGCCCAGGGCCCACACAGAGAGGAAGTGACAGATTTCACATGAAAACTGCTCCCAACTCAAACCACACTAGCCTGAAAACCAGTGAATCTTTTTGGCTGAAACCAAATTGAGTTGAGATTTTCATAAAGCTCTATACAAAGTGGGTCATGGCACAACAACTTGCACAGCAGGAGTGAATAGGGCATGCATTACGAATATGTACTGTCTTTTGATCATTCAATTGCTTGGCAAGGTTCTTTGAAACAGCTAAGTTGACCCATGACAAATAGAGGGCAGGCTCTCTGGATATTTATAGGCACCTCTATGGATGTGATTCTGCAAGATCCTGAGTGCCTTCAGCTTTTACTGATGACAGAGGGTGGTGAGGGTGCTCTTCATCTTTTAGAACATAAATGATAAATCACATGGTTCAGTATTTTTACCCAAAAGAAGAACCTAACGTGGGAAATACAATAAAAGGCCTAACTAACCAAAAACATAAAAAAAGAAGATGACGACAATGTTTTCTCAAAGCAGTACTCAAGGAAGTACATGCCTGAGTTTGCAAAGTCTCATTATTTTGATGTACTGCTGCATACCTGTCTAGAAATAAAACTAAAAGTGTTAAATTTGGCGTGAGATGAAGTAGTGAGTTTTTGGTACGAAAACGTTTCAATTATTCATACTGAAAAAAACCCAGGAAACTAGCAAGGAGATAAAAATTGTTGTTCATATACCGACAAAAAGTGTGCCAACTGTTAGAAACATGTGTTTCTATTTCAGAATAATCTAATTAGCATTAGTATGAGCGTAAAGTTATTAACATATTCCTCTGAACAAAGTTATTGAAATCCTGTTTAAACTTTCTCAGATTATATTCACCTGAATGTATAGTCACATTTTAGGATCACTAAATCAACATTCTCTGAAATAAAAGGACAGATCTAGTAGTAGTCATCCAGTAGCTAACTGACAGCCTTGGCTATCTATGCGATTAATCTGTTTGGGTGGGAGCGAAAACAGGTAGTTTTGAGATGCCTAGAAGCAGCTGATGGATGATATTTTTACTGCACTGAAGGAGGTAGTATCTGGAGGTAGTATCTAAACACATGCAAGGGTTTGGATTGATTGGACCAGTGAATTGATGCTTTCTGAGTTTTGGTTTCTGGAGCAGTAGCCCAAGTGTGTGCATTTGCCCAGCTTATGTCCTGCCAGGAATCCTCACCTGCATTTGGACTTTTGAGGTCCTTTATCATCCATTGCAGGGGCAGTTTTAATTTGAAACTCTCTAAGAAACAGCCAAGACAGCTGAAACAGAACCGAATTTAATAACGGTTGCGCTCAGAGCTTTCTCAAACCATTTAGATCAGCACCATTCCCACTACTAATAGCGACCCCGCAACATTCGACAGGGTTCGGCCAATGCCTCCTGAAAAAAAACAACAACCCCTAAAAATAAAAAATAAAAATGAAGGGTAGACTCCTTTCAACTCCCACCTGCAATAGAGATTCTTATTCCCTTTGATGGGGGCTGGATTAAGCTTCCTGAGAGCGAGTGAAGAAACAAGGTCCTTGTTGTTATCCAGAAACAAAGGCCCAGGGTAGGAAAAAAGGTTGGCTACGTGACAAGCAAGCACTATTCAGTCTAACTGGCAGCAGTTTTCAAAACATCTCGAGATTGATGTTCTCACAGCATGAAGGACCAGAATAGGACTGTGAGGCAGATACAATTAGTGACTGGTGAGCCAACTCCGATGATCAGCAGTTCAGACTTGTTGAAAAATCATTTTACCTGTCTATCTATATTTGTTTATTATTGATTAACATTAATTGCTTAAGACTCCGACTGCTGCAATATCTGACTGATGATTTTCATTGTTCATGGAAGCTATTGGCTCATCCATCCAGATAATGCAAACGCTTTCAAGACTCGTAACTCGGCTGCCATAGAGATTATATAATTATACAGTATTCACCTGTAATGAAAAATACCTTGGGCACGAGAACTGTACAAATGAAAGCGATGATTAATGTTTTGAGTGGAATTTTATTTATACCCCGTAGAAAGGGAACTTAAAACATGAAGTCAAACACATACAATTTCAGAATCAAAGCCTTTTGTAAATAGCACCTGTAATTTAATGAGATAATGCTTGATTTGTTTTCTACCGTTCGATACATGTAATGAAAAGATGGGAATTTCTCTTGGAAGCTATGTGCTGATATTTATCTAAGTAGCAGCTTGATGGTGGCTCCAAGAGCTTTATGACTTCTCAAGGAAAATGTCAAAAAATTCTGGAGTATGTGGAACTGCATTATTACATACTGCAAAGACCTAATGCTGTCTAATGCTTTAAGCAATTACTGAACTGTAGGCAATTGCTTACCAGAGGATCCTAGCGGAGAACGGGCATGGAGAATAGGGCTTTCCCAACAACTACCTTCTAAGGCTTTGGAAACTTCTCAGCTCAGGCAGTTCTTGTCGTAGCAGCTACAGTGGAAACAATTATGTTTTTCCTGCTAATTGCTGGCAGGAAGAAGGCACTGTGCTCTGAAGCTATTTAAGATTTCCTGAGTGGTTTGGGGCAGTGGCATCTAACAGATGCCTGTGCAAAGAGCTGAAGTTTGGAAAGTCATCTGTATTTGGAGCTTGGAAATGGAGGATGGCTCAGACTCTCAGTTGTGCATACAAAATCCAGAGTCATTTATGACTTGACCGTTATCACCGTGCTTCACTGTATGATCTCTTGAGACTTTACAGGTGCATTAGGGCCTGAACTCAGATTCTCCAGGTTCAAACACCCAGGAGACTTTCCGTCAGTTCCCAGCAGCATAGTACCTATGGCCCAGAGCCAACCCGTCTTCTCATACGTGCTCATACACCCGAGCCAGTTTATTTCAAGTGAAGATAACTATTTAATATAGTACTGTGGGCTTTTACTTCCAGTTTTAAAATGAAAAAACAAGTGCCTTCTAGGAAGCCCAGCTAGAATAGCTAGTGCAAACCAGCAAGTTCCCTATCATACTGCTGAGGCAATGAAATAATATATATCATGGTCCCAAATGACTTGCATATATCTTTGTTCATCAACAGTGATATTTGTTAACAGCAAAATTAACTTTTATTACTTTCCTTCTCTGACTATATTTGCCAACATTCATTTTTGAAGCTCTCCAGATCAACCGGAACAGATAAATTAGATTAAATGAGCTTCTCTGGCCAATATGCAGAGACACAAACATAACTCTGAGGCTTACATTAAGCCTGATTTGAAGAACTTCATACATGCTACTATACACTGGAGGCTAATAGGAAAAAAAAAAAGAAAGTACAAAAAACTGTCTTCCCAGATTCTCACACAGCAGGCACTGGATGCTGCATTTGTAAAGGACTAAATTCTAACTTCAGATGCACAGCATGGAGCACTCCGTATCTGGAGAAAATATATCCCTGAATAAAAGCTTTAGCCCTTTAGCCCTGACTCATCAGATGTCAATGGGATTATGCCCCCAGACCAAAGGCTGTAGATCAGCGGCAAGCGTGGAGACACAAAAGAAGGGTTCAGGACATGTGGGATGGTGTAAATTTTGTTCACCTCTCTCAAAATGAGCACAAGAGACAAAACAGGCACCTGACCTAATTAAAAGGCAGGAAGAACAGGAGGAAAACTAAGGGCAAAGAGGGCACCCATAAACTTTCTTTAATTAGCGGTCCAATCTTGTAAAACTCAGGCGAACAATCTGCGGTAAATAGGTGAATAAGGGATAGTCACGCTAGTAAAGCTTTACTGACAAGCCCTGTTTTCTGCCTCCAGCTATACAAAGAGCAGAATATGTTCCCATTCAGATCAGTAATTCTGCTGCAAGCTCAACCTGTGCTTTGCAGACTGGCACGTATTTTCCAATAATCCTGGGATAGTGGTTGGTCTACAGCACTGGTGTAACATTGGCAGGTGTGATACCCACCCATACCTATGCACTGCAGTCTTCCAGAAGGGACGAGGTTGTTGATGAGCCATCCTGAATCAGAGCTCCATTATTGCACTTAGTGCTACAACCGATATTGTGGGACAGGTCTGGAGGGACTCTGCTGAAGACTCCTGCTTTTCTTAATTAGGAAGGCTGACTTTCTGATGTTGAGAAGGGAATGAGTCCTGAGATGGCAGCAGAAGGAGTTCGGAGTGACAAGACCTCCCTTCCTAGCGGTGATACATCCACTGGGAAACATGACAGCAATTAATCTTGTTAGGAGCACTATTGGCCACTGCTCTTCATTCTTCTTTTCCTGTAGGAAATGACTACAGTTTTCCACTGCAGGTAGAGAACCTAGTGGGCATGACTCCTGAGAGCTGACTGTCTCGTTCCCCATGAAAACTAAGTCTTGCTTGGTATTAAGGCCTTTCACTCTTTCACATGCAGCCATGAGTCTTTTCTCTCTCTGGTTAGTAGAATCATCATCAAGGTGAAACTGGAGCTGCATTGTATGAGTCCTCTACCCAGGTGTTACCGTGGGGAGGACCATCCATCCATGTTTTACTGAACTACATACATGCCAGTATCCCAGCAATGCTTCTGCCTATTTCTGTGCCAGCGAGAGAGAGAGAGTTTAACACAGTACCAGTGTGCACTAACCTTGGCTCTCATTGTCAGGAGAAAAGCCTAGTGTAAGAAGAGAGAGAGATAATTCATTTCCCCCAGCAGACCTGTCTACAAGAAGCACACAATATGTTTCTGTGCCTATATTTCAGAATTTTCCTTGACACGTCTATGCTGGTTTATGAACAGGGAAGTTTGGAATCCTTGGCAGATATGTAAATTCCATTAATGTTTTCTTAACACCACCTTGGTTCAAATTTATGTGAGAAACCAAACAGGAGGATTTATAGAGGACATTTGTGACAGGCCTGCACTAAAAAGATTGAAGGAGAACAAAACATCAATGAATAACAGAGCAACAATTAAAAAAATCAGAAGTATAAAGTACTCTGGTCCATCTCACAGATGATAGTCTGCACCAAGCAATATACCAATAACTGCAAGCAAACTGTCTGTGCATTCATCAAATGGTTTGGAACAGGACAAGAAACAAGTACAAAGTGCAAAACACCCCAAGAGATAAAAATCAAACTTCAGCTTGTCTTTATGCCATTTTGCAGTTGCATTGAGACTTTTGTAACATTGCAGTGTTCTGTTAAATCAAAGTTGCCGGGCAATACCCAAAAGAAAAATTCATCACTCTTTGGAGGACTAGCACATGGTCTTAAAATAATACTATTTTGTGGGCTGAACTGTGATACAGGTCTTGAACTGGTCCCTTACAAATGGTAACTTTAACCCTCGGTTTGGTTTTTTTTAATAGCAATGCCTGACCTATTAACTGAAAATGGAGTGTGAAAAACTTCTAAAAGCAGCATGAAAGTTCTGCCTCAAGCATGACTCCTCCATGTGTGAAGTCATAATTTATCAGTGAATCCTTAATTTTATTTATGGGTTGCTGCAAGCATAAATATTGCAGCATTGTCAAATTTAGCAATTTTATCATGAGTCTTGCGATAGCTGTTTGTGTTTTTCTTGAAGCACCAGCTCTCAGCACCATGTGTTGGGAACTTCTCAGTAAGTTTCTGGCCCTCATGGAGAAAAGTTTGGAATCAGGTCCAATGGATAAATGCTGTTCTGTGGACTTGGCTCATTCAAAGAAGTTGTGATTAATAAGCTTTAGCTGACTCTAGAACTCTGCTCTATTTCTTGGCCTAGGAACTGGGTACTTCCAGGGTGCAGACCTACCAGGTACAACGCCCAAGCACTGGAGACCCTGTATCTCCACGATTCAGTGGGTCCCAACAGATTTCCTCCCAGAGCAGGGACTTGATTCTATCACAGTGCCTAGCTCTGGTGCCTCCATGCCATGCCAAGCCCTTAAAACCCTGAAATCCTAATTAGCCATGACAACCTAGATGTACACCCTGATCATTTATACATGGGCTCCAGAAGTGTATGTGTGGGGGGGAACTTTAATTGGAGTACCTTTGAGATCTGCTCTAATTAAAGCACGTGGAGAGTCTCGTGTATCAGTGTCCTGGCACTTAAAAATGGTGGTGGCGGTGTTTTAACTAAAGCTCATTCAACAATCTTTAGTTAAAGCACCCCCGTGCACCATTTTAAGCACTCATCTGGATGTGGCCATAATGTCTTTAAGTGGATAAGTGCTTGTAGGAGCAGCATGGCTCTCTTCCTTTGGCTCAGTGACCCTTTTTCTCCTCCTTTTATCCCTGCTTCTCACAGTCTGGAGGGAGGAAGCCTCTGGGGCTGCTAAAGAATTCACCTATTTCAGTACATGTGGGCTAGGGTGGGATTTTACCAACATCCACAACAGAAAGATGGTGTATCGGCTACAACGTCAGGGGCAGCAGCAGAAAGGCTGATGCAACCGACAGCGAGTCAAATTCCTACTCTGTTCCCTGGTAGGGGAGGGAGACCACTGACTTGCGGGAGCAGACCTATTAGGTACAATGTCCAAGGACTGAGGACTTGCATTGCACTTGCTCACCTGTTCTGGCTACTGAGCTGAGGAAGGAGGGTGAAGTTATGAATCCTCCCATTAGCCATTAATATCCTGCCCCTGCTCCCTACTTACTTCTATATGCCTAGACCCAGGATTTAGTAGCTGGTCAGGGAATGTAAATAGACTCTGCCACTCCCTTTTCCTTTGTGTGGGGACAATTGAGCCCTCCATGTGTGCAGAATGGGGTAGCATGCAGTGCTGCCATTTCTAAGCCAGTCCTTTCCCCTGCATTAAGATGTATTTAGCTCTTGTGCTAATCTTCCAGACTCCTAGGCAATCTCTCAAGTAAGCTCCAGCTTATCCTATTTTCTTTTTCACTAACTCAAAAGAAATTCAGAGTCAATAGAACTTTAATGCCATGAAAAGCCAAATAAAGTGTGACGTACACCCAAAGGAAGAGCCCCGTTTTCACACTGGGTGAGAACTAGACTCCCTGCTCTCGGGCACGGCTGACTCCCAGAAGAACATACCCACAAGCAAATTCCAGTTGAAAATCCTACTCGGTACTTGTCTAACTTCAGCGGCTGGGTTGTCAGATGAATATATCCCAGGATTTATGCTGGCAGGGAGCTGCAGACCAAAGTTTTAGGGTTCTTTACTTGCCAGGTACACTTATGCCTGCAGAAATGAAGGGGAACCACTGAAAACTGTCTCTCTTAAGCAGAGATAGCCCAGTGAGATGCTTCATTGGAGCAACCACACTTTCAGTTATTCTTGTAGCTGGCTCACTCCCTGTTTACAGATATTAATGCCTGGTGAATTTTTAACCTGACAAAAGCAACCAAATAGCCCCAACACACCTTGACCATCCAGCTCCTTCAGTTCTGCAGGAATAAAGGGATCCCTGGAGATCAGAGGGCTGTGGCAAACTTTTCCTCAACCCTTCCCCCTTTTCTGTAGCAGCATCATGGCAGATCTCCTGGGTCAGTAAGTATACCCTACATCTATGCAGGGTGGAACAGGATTTTGCATTCATGTCTGCACTGTGCTTGAGAAGATTAATTAGAGAAAAATACTGAAACAAGGTTCACAGATTCACAGAAGATGTACTTCCTCTCCTTAACCCCCAAAAGCAATGGGACCCAGATCAATGCCCCCAGTTTTGCCGAGGGCATGGGTAAAATCCTGATCCTGCATAAACCAGTGGGAAAACAGAACATCTAATCTAGATTACCCCAATAGCCGAGGATGATCAAATGCAGATATGAACATTGTGGTGTGGCCTTCTTCTGCATGGAGTGTGGATCAGCTTTCTTCGTACTTTGTGAAGTTTGTTGGTGGTATCAGACCCAGAGATGTTTTGAAATGGGAGACAGGGCTAGACAATAGCTGTTTGGAATAGACAAATGCCTGCTGAATGCCAAGACTGTAAAGCAGCAGCTGCACTTTTAATTAAAACTTATGTCCTATATATCTTTGTGTGTTTGAGTGTTTCTTTGTTTTTAATGAAATTTTTAGATAAAGAGAGCTTTTTTAATTATGCTCCTGCCTCCTGGTGCACTCCTTTCTTATTCATTTTTGCTATCATGACTTTTTTCAATTTATGCTAACAGATTAGGCCATATCAGAGCTCCTGAGTTTATTAAAGGCGACGGCAGCAAAACACAGTGCTGCTTCTCGATCTATTAAATAACAGTCTCTTTAGTCACCCTTCTGCACCACCACCCAGCACACATGCAGTTTAATTATTATGACACATATGGATCTTAAGCACATTTGACAAATGATAATGAATTAAGTTTCAACACCTATCAGACAAATGCTGCAGTATTAACTGAAAATCATTATTATTCCCATTCTACAGACTGGGGGAAATGACATAGAGGTTAATACTAGGAATTGTCTATGCAGGAAAACTGACTGAAATAGTGACTCCCGAAGAGCTAGTATGAGGGACCTACTTAAATCATTGTCAGACGAAACAATTTTTGTGGGTTGGTTGCAGCATAAAGAGCAAATTCTGCACATATTTCCTGGCTGTGCTTTGCCAGCCCTGCCCCTAAGTGCTGATTGGCAGAAAGGCCCCAAGGGATGTTCACCATCTTATCTACTGCCTTCTGCGCCACCCTGCCAGCCAACGCCTTCCCTCCCCCTGGGCCACCTGCCAGCCTGGGCCACAGCAGCAGCGAGGACCACCAAGCCAGCTTGTTATTGAGGTTTTTTTCAAAGTTGATTTCGCAGACAGTCCTGGATTTCACAGTGTTCATGAAATCTGTGAAATCATGAATTGAGTAGACCCCGAGGTATTATGGGATAGATCGTTTTGCAGTAATTATCCTTGTCACTTTCATCATGGAGACAAGACCTTTGATTTTTAGAAGTGCTGGACACAACCATAACATCAGTCAATGGGAATTAGAAAGCCCTGAAAGCCTTGGTCACTCACAAATGAAGAAATCTGGAGAGAGGGAGGCACGGAGGGAGGGAGCCAAATACACATGGAAAAGAGATGGGTGATGCAAGATGACTGCAAAGGGGCAAAAACTTAAACAAAAGTAGAAAAATGAGGATTTTTAATGTGATTTAAACATTACAAGGCGAAGAAAATCACAAAAAGAAAGACTTGTAAATGAATAAGCATGGACATAAAAGGTCAGGGTGTGGGAAACTGAAAACCTAATGCATACTTCATGTTCCAGCTACACGGAGGCATACCTTTACCTGTTTACTACTTGGGTGTCTTATTTCAGCCACTTTTTGGCATCATGTTTATGACATCATGAGAGGCCTTGTGACTAGTATTTGGTTCAGTGGCATTTAGTAAACAAACAGTGAAATAACTGAATTAGTCCAAATGCTGGCCCTTCATTTTACGGCTCTTTTCTGGCTTGCAGTTATAAAAGATTCAATTAGTTGACCTTGCACAAAATAACATGCAGGTAAAGTTTCTGATTTCACACATGGAAGCTTGTAACAGTTTGGTCGTGCTGACCTTGAAAAGCAGATAAATTGGGGTAGATTTAGGCTTGCAAGTGGCAAACAGGAAAAGGGAGAAGGAATGCCAAACAGGTTTATTTCTGAGAACACCTGAATATAATGCCCCTGGCAAACATTACACTGAAGTCATGATTAACCAGCTAATCATGCTACTGGTTAAATTTACAATAACCAGTTGTTACATGGCCACATGTTAATACAATTAATGGTACGGCCAAACAAGGAATAAGACAAGGTTTGCTCCCATGGTTGATGGAGCTCCAGACACGGGAACACATGGTGTAGCCCCATGGCAGGAGCCCCATCAGTTGGCAGGGCTCCCAGCCACTGGAGCTTGCTATTTGCCAGTGCAGGAGGAGCTTGGGATTGTGATCTTGGGTTTCCACTGCACTGACAACAAGGTGTGATGTGATTCAATACTGGATCCCGCATTCCTGCCTCCTGTCATGAATGTGTGGCATGGCAGGAAGCGTGACTGTGGGAATCCCACATGAGATCCCATCACGCCTTCATTAGCATATCCATCAGGGTCTGAGTGGTCAGAGTCTTTTTTATTTTCTTTCTGGCTTCTTTTATTGTCCTGTCCAAATCCAAAATATTTTGCAAAGTGCTTGGTGCAGCTTTAATCTGTATGCAAAATAATTGCTGAGCATAAACAGTGTTTACATCAATCTTTCTATAAATGTAAGCAAAATAGAGTCTCTATAATTATGAATGAAGACTTGATTAAGAAGTGACAGCAAAGATTTGCGATAATGCAGGAATGAACACATTTGTTTGGAGATGTGCCAGTTACTGACAATTAATTTTGTTAGTAAGTCAGCAGGATATCTGCTTGCCTGAAAACTGAGTGGACATTGTGCCACCCAGTCAGTAGGTTTCTGGAAGACATGCAAGATGTGTTTTATGATAGGTTAGACTCAAGATACAAACAGGACTTAAGCACCCACCTGCCACTATAGGTGTCTAATCCAAAATTATCTCTCCCCAAATTTATTTAGACTTCCTTTCTCATTAAAGTCCTTAGAAGCCCAAGTTACCTCCTGTAAGGTTCTCTAGGGCTAAGTACAGACAGTTAAAAAGCCCAAGGCTGAACTGATTCAATCTTTGCAGGTTAGTTTAAGTTGCATAGATTGAACTGATAAGCAAGTGAACAGCATTCACTTTTGATTCCAGAAATGCAGCCACATGCCTGCAGTAGACCAGGCCAGGAGCTGGGGGTGGGGATGGGGGCACTAGAGCACACATCCCTGCTGGGCTGGAGCAGATAGCTCTGGCAAATGCTAGCCCACCCACCCTGAGAAAGGGAGTTTGCAGGATAGATGCAAAGCATCCTGGGATGCTGGGGGAGTATGAGTTAAGTTGAGTCTGAAGGGGATCTGGAACAGAAGTTCAATAAACCAATTTAACCTAAATCAGTTAAGTTTGATACAATGTCCATCCAGGCTTATCTTAAACTGGTTTTGGGCATTTTGAAAGTGGTTTATGTCCACTGAACTTCTGTTTGGTTACAGATTTGAACTGGTTTCCAGTAACTTATACCAGTTTATATGTAATTTATGTTCCTAGCTTAGGTGTCTGTCTGTCTGGGTATGGACATAGAATCATAGAATCTTAGAAAATTAGGGTTGTAAGGGACCTCACGAGGCCATCTAGACCAACCCCCTACTCAAAGCAGGACCATCCCCAACTAGATCATCCCAGCCAGTAAAATTTAAATCCAGGCCGGTGCTGGAGCAGGCATACTAGTCCCCACGTGCCCTGCACACCACGCTTATGCCCAGAATCACTTAACTCATGAGCATCCTGAACAGCTAGGCACTTGATCTCTCACAATTCATGAACTAGACAGACGTAACACTGGCACCATCAACTCCTGCCCCCTGTTTCTTATTTGTGTGAAGGAGTTGAACAGACTCCCTTGTCTTACAATAATGTCCAAGCTACCAGGCCTACATAATCCCTCTGAATTAAACTCTGAATTAAACTATACCATGTCCGTGAAAGAGTACAGTCATTGGGCAGGACAGAGTGACAATAATTTTTATTGTCTAGTAGTTAAAGCATTCACCTCAGAGGGGGTACACTGGGTCCAAGTCCTGGCTCTAATAAATGTAAAATAATTAATTAAAACCCTAGTCTTCCTGGTGAAGAAGTGTAGTTTTCTCTGGGTGAACTAATACGTACATGGCTAAACTGAAATCACAGAGCAAAGTGGTAGCTCTGGACAGAAAAAAAATCAGGAGTTGCAACTTTATACTGTTATCTGTATTATCAGACCCTAATCACAAGCCCACCCTTACTCTGCTTAAATTAAACCAAATACTTTTTGACCAAAACAAGGGAGGGAAGGGGGTGTGTGTGTGGGGGGGGGCGGCAGAGAAATCACACAATAAATCAACAGATTCAGTGAAACCATTCTTTTGCTCTTCCTGAACCCGGAAATGTGCACATTTTTATCTGCTGGCTGAAGCAATTAAATAGCCCCAAATGTAGGTGGATAGCTAATGAATTCAATAGACACTGTTACTGGGAATTGAAGAGAAGCCAGCACCTAGGAGACTATTCTTAGTATCCAAGAGGAATGCAGCACTCATGTGCCCCCCTGAAACTCGTCCAACCTTTCTCTGTAAGAGGCAAATGGCATATTGTAATTTAAACTGAGCTCTTTACATTAGAGAGCTGAAGGTGGTGCTATTATGACTAAGGGTACAAAGGAAGTCAAGAGGCTGGAAGTATGAAAGTTATTATTATTTACTGAATAAAAAGGAACCAAACAAATTATTCAATTAAAGGGCTGATTAAGCCTGGAGAATTGCTATAGAAAGGTTTTTCTTTACCAAAATGTTTATATTTAGAAGATTTTTTATTTTTATTGATCCTCTTCAGGTTCAGGATATCATTTCATTAAGAGGCCTAGCCCAGTTACTACTGATGTCAACTGGGACTGTGTGTAAATGAAACAAGAGGCATGTGCAAACGACACTTTAAAGTGGGTTAAATGCTTTTACTATACTTTAATGCTGTTGGCCTTTGCACGCATCGGCAGCGTATTGTGTAGCAAATTAGGTGGCGTAATGTGCTTCAAATGACTTGGGGCACAGCAAACTAAAACTACTCCGAGGAGTTTTAGTTTGCTGCCCCTACAGCCACAGAGCAAAGCACCAGGTTCTGTGCAGCTCAAGAGCTCTGCAGGAAGCCCTGCAGGCAGCCTGGCAGCAGCCCAGGAAAGCAGGCTCCACCTGTTTTCCCTGGAGCCTGCCTGCCTGCCTAAGCTGTGCGAGGTCCTGGTGCTTCCCTCTGTGGCTGCGGTGCCCCCTGGGACCACCTGAGCCAGGTGCCTGTGGGTGGGTGACAAGGGGGGGGAAGGGGGGTGAAGGTGCCTCTGGTGCCCCCTCCTGCAGACCAGGGACCAGCTGCCCCCCTCAGCCCAGGAACCGCTCCACCTGCCGGCAGCTCACCCTCCTCTCCCTGCCACCAAAGAGGCAGGTAAGTTCAGGTGTGCACATGACATGGGGGTTTAAAGGGCTCTAAATTGAAGCAGTGTTTTTAAAAATGCACCACTTCAATTTAGGTCCCCCTTTTCTTCTACACATGCCCTGGGGTCTCTGTTTTGACTTAGAGTCATTATTGATGGATGAGCCCTCTTCTACAGACACAGTTTGTGAATTGTGAATCAATCACTCTATACTGATAATTTCTGATCCTGCAAAGTTTTATGAATATACTTAAAGTTTCATCTTAATGAGTTTACTCAGGCTATGCAGTGCCTCCAGGAATCTATCCAAGTTTCACATACTCTTTCCTAACATTGGATACTTTCCGGAGATGTCTCTCAAGGAACCTGCTAATGATAACACTACTGGGTTACCACAATAATATTAGCAACTAATGAGGAGGGATTAAGTCAGTGGCAAGTAATTAAATAGTGCTTAAAGACATGCTAAATATACTTGAAATGTTAAGCTTTGGCCTTAAAATAGAAAAATGAAAGAACAGATGGTATTTACTATACTGTTACTTATATATTGTCTTTACATTTTATTTAGGGACTTCTCTATTTCGTTTTCAGTCTCCAACATATTTTTAAATAGTCTCTTTTCTAACGAGGGAGTAAGGTTCAATTGGTACAGGCTTTTAATACATTCTCTTCGCTTCGAGTTCTACTGGGTAGATGGAAAACTAGAAATTATATTCCAAAATATTTCAGGGCATAGGTGACTTGTAACTGTTGATAGTAAGGGGGGTGGGGGTGGGCAGAGGGGCACAATTTAAAGGTTCTGGTAAAAAAATGGGAAATGGATGCATGGACCCCCTTTGGATCTCCCTCTCAGAGGTGCCAGATTGCACCTGAGGCTGTGGCGGGGACAGGATGACATGCTGCTACCTGGCCATGCTCTGTTGCTGGAGCTCGGGTGGCCTCTGGCTGTGGGGGCTTCTGTAACAGGCTCTGCCTGCTGCTGCTGGGCTGCCTGCTGCTGCTGCTTGCTTGACGTCTGACCGTGGGGGGAGCAGGTGTTGCAAAACCTTTCATGGACTCCTTAGACATGCTCCATGGACCTCCAGAAATCGGGGGGGGGGAGGATGTTTCCCTTTTTGCCTCCCCTCCTTCCCCTCCCCCCTCCCGGTGCATTGCCTGTGTTTCAGGGGGTTGGTTTGGTTTTGTTCCAACAGAACCACCAAAAATTCAAGATTCATATTTGCACTCACCTACGTACAAATGGTGAACGTGATTGCATGCACCACACTAATTGCAAGGAAATCACAAATACATTTGTGTATCCACTCTTCTGAAAATTCAGGCTCAGGAGTTTACTTGACCTTTTCCAAAATCTCCCAACCCTCTGGGCTTCTAAAACTTTACAGGGAGATTTTTGCGAACTGTTCAATTGGGAGTGTCTCTCTTACAGCCGAATCCACCAGCATTAAGCAGTCATTTTATGGGATAAGCAGTCATTTTCATGGGACTGACAGTCCCAATGGTCTGGATCAGGTCATATTTTACCTGGATTGGTCCATACAACCTAATGACAAAATGGAATATACACCACATAACCTGAAAATCCAAGCCTTGTTTAATCTAAACATTTTCACCAAGGGAACGCTGGGTATGTTTATACGGCAGATGTGCCTAAAGCTAGTCTAGGTGTACCTGCTCTAGCAGGTACACAAATGAACTTGGTTACCTACAGCCGTGTTGTGTGGCAACTGGTGTGAATTTGTGCTATCTGCCCTAGTATGACTCTGGGCAAGTCATTTCACCTACCTGTAAAAATGGGGACATGGATCTTTACTCTGCTTTAAGTGATTTAAGATCTGTTGATGAAAAGTGTTATGGAAGTGCAAGACATTATTTTTTTAAATAAAAATTAACAGTTAATTAACTTCAGCACCAGAGTAGAGAAATAGCTTGTTCAGTACAACACACTATGTATATAGAAGAACAAAGACAGCCCATCAAGTGAAGTCCTTTGTAAAAACATGAACTTTGCTGCCCCAAAATGGAATAAGCTGTCTAATGAAGACACCTTCTGTGAACCATACCAAAAATATATTCCATTAAACAGCATAGCCCATGGAAATACATATTTGATGAAGAACTTGGCATATGGAATGAATACAATTTTAGAACAACAAAGATTATCCATTTAAACAGGTTTCCTTTCATCTCTATTTACGTAGTAGTTGAAATTCTCAGTTTTCTGGGAGAAGATTTCTGGCTGAAAGGGTTTTACTTTTCTGAGGGGTCATAGCATTATTTATGACATTGTTCTGCTACACAGCTATTCTATATAACCTCAGCACTGGATAAGACAGGTTGCCCAGTACTTTGAAAGAAAATAATAGAGCAAAGATGTTACTCTAGAGATATATGACGGGGAGATACAAATGCAGCTCTGTTGATGGATAGAAGGACACATCTTGAAACAGAACAGTACATAGCTGTAGCAATTATTTCAGAAACTAATCTAGAAGCAACATTCGCTATTGATGTCCTGCACCCAAGTCAGCCAGCCAACAACAACAAAAACCAAAAAACCCAAAAAAAAGAAGAGAAAAGCAAAAGTTGTGTTTAAAAAGGGATCAGGGAGAAAAGAATCAGAGCTATTTCTCATCTTATAACATATATTCTAAAATGTAAAGATACCCCATAGTCTAGATTATAAATGCATTTGAACTATTCAGAACAGTCTAAGGCCTACAGTACTTCAAGACAGGAATGCAGTTTCTGCAAAAAATACTATCTTTTATCCTTTTTAAAAGATGCTGCATGCCCTCAATCCTGATGATGTCCTTGCCGGGTCCATACTTCTCTTCTCCTTACACACACCCAAATGAAGGAAAGAAGGCTTCCAAGATACAGACTTGGATTGGCAGGGGAAGACACAAACATCTGCATCACACCATGGCACTTCCAACACTTACTCTTGGGGGCTTTAAGAGCAGGCTGGATGGGCATCTGGCTGGGTCATCTGACCCCAGCACTCTTTCCAGCAGGGAGTCAGACTCAATGATCTGTTGAGGTCCCTTCTGACCCTGGCATCTATGAATCTATGAATCTATCCTCGGGATACATGGTATTTTCTAAAATACTCACACCCAGTTCAAAACAGGACTAACAATTTAATCTCACTGACTAGAGCAGACTAATAACATTGAAAAAGGAATAATGCAGATTAAGGAAAATAATGGCTGAAATCCTAAACCTATCAAATTCAGGAGTTTTCTTGTTGACTTCAGTGGAGACAGGATTTCATTCATGTTGTCTAACTTTAAGTACCCTGCATTCAGAAATAAAGCTACCAATCTTCAACTCCTAATCACATGGACAAAATCAGAGTCAAGACTCATTATTAAACAAAAATGCATCCTGGTAGAATGCCTGATAAAGAAAATGGTGGACTTTTTAATGTTTTTCCTATCAGTCCCCTCTTTGCCTCTCTGGAGGACTTTAAACTCAAATGAGTCTGCTCAAATATGAAAACTTCCATTGATTTATGGTTAATAGTAAATAAATAAATTAAAAAGGGGGAAAATTACTTCAAAGCATTATTGGTATTGAGGGACCAGCAATACTTTCAGCTTGCATATCAGGGTCTTTGTTGAAATTCTCTCCTGCATATTCGTCATGGTCATTTTAGTAGGCAATATCCATAACTAAAAAAATTTATTTCCTTATCATGGCTTCTCTTCATTGGAAAGATTCCATCTTTCAATATTTTCCCCAAAAGATTACTTTTAAGAGTTTTCTTTCCTTTTTTTGTGATGAGGCATCAAATCATGTTCATGCAAACAGTCAGAGAAGACGAAAAGGATCAAACATCATTAGATAGCGGATCCTCTAGGGAGATTTTTTTCTATTTAAAAAATACACATCTTTCCATTACAGCATTATGTTTCTCTTCATCTCTTCTTATCTGTTTCCCAAAGGAGGTATAAATGATCAATGGAGAGTTATTTAAAAAAAAATCCTTAATAGAGATTAAAACTGCAAAAATTCCACAGGGAACTTCCCTGCCGAAGGAGGGAATGCATGGAAGTGTTTGGAAACAGGAAGATTGGATTTACCCTGGTGAATCTATCTCCCCACTGGATTTTGAGAACCAATTTCCTGCCTCTAGTCTAGCCATGGCATGTAGCAGTTGATTCAGAAAGGGACAGTTTCCACCAAGCATTCCTGCCCTTTTGTGTCAGGTCTGGCAGAAAACTTAACTTGTATCAGCACTGTCAGGATTCAAAACAGGTTAGGACCTCATGATGTTAGGCGCTGTGCAGATATCTGGTAATTATGGAACGCATCTAGCTGATTCGAGTCTGGCCCTAAAACACGTGAGTTTGGGCAACACCGTACGCAGAGCAGATCGGAGATTTCTCATCACCACCAGTAGAACTCATCTGAAGCCCTTATTTTCTGCGAGGGTTTCTATTGGTCATATAATGACTGAGCTATTTTAAAATCAGGCCATTATTCTTGAATGGAGAAGCGCCTACAGCAGTGATACAGCAGAGACCACCAGGCTGATCACGTGATTCATAGATTCATAGATTGTAAGGCTGGAAGGGACCTCAGAAGATCGTCGGGTCCAGGGTGATGAGAAAGCGAGAGCACTAAGGCTGAAAAATTGACAGTCACCATTTTAAATGGAATTGATTTATCCCAGTTCAAATGTTATTATTAGGTTTTTCACTTTTAAAAAAGGACTGACAGCACTTTAAAAATACCCTGTATAGATCAACAAGAAAAAAAAAAATCAACCATTGTTACGCATTTTGTGTTGCCTTTTGTAATGAATGGTTTTACACCAAGGAGATTAAAATATATTCGTCATTTATCTATGAATGAAAAAAAATAGCTGTTTAGTTTAGTTCACGTCCCCAGTTGCACTGCTGATGTGCATATATGCATTATGTAATTGCATAACTATGTATATAAATTAAGCATGCATATTGAGTGCCTTAAGCAGCTGGAAAGGAAAACTGTGATCCAGGAATGAGGAAACAGGCTAGAAGCAAGATGATCCAAGCTCTAGCTTCATGTTATCGTTATTACCATGGGCAAATCACTTGCTGTCAAATTTTCAGAAGTGTTGAGATGCATGAAGATTCAACAAAATACACAGGCACAGACAAGATCTAGAAATTAGAAATTAGGAATTTCTGGAAGGAAGTCTCTTGAGGGGCTCAGTAAGGTAGGTATTCTCAGAGCAGACCCCACACAGGCCAATGGGATCCCAGAAAACCACCCACAAAAGTGAATCAGCTATTAGATAAAAGCGCCATAAAGCCCTGCTGAAGCACGTGAGCTATATACAGATGCTGGGGAGCCGGGTCAAACTGACATGATTCCTCTTCCAGCAAAGTGCTGAGGTTTTTTTGTTTTGTCTGTCAGCACCCCTTAATCTCCTTAAAAATCTGGGCCCCGAAATGGATTTTTCAAACATACCTAAATCGCATCAGCACTTAACTATGATTTATCTCTAAGTGAGTTAGGCACCTGTCATGCTTTGACATTTTAAAAATCCCAGTAGTCACTTTGCTGAAACTTTAGGCCCCTAAATACTTTTGGAAATTTGGCCCCTAATTGCATTATGTCTTAATTTACCCTTCTCTAAATTGGGGCTAAAATGCTTATGCTTTTATAAAGAGCCTTGAGACATATGGCTGGAAGTGTTATATTAGAATTATTCCTTCTGTTGAGGGAGAAACCTGTCTCTGTTAATCTCAAAGGCAAAGCATGTGTATAATTAACTGGCTATGATTACCTTCACATTTAATTTGATATTTTTATGCCACTGACTCAGCACTGCATTTAACATTTTATGCATGTAAAGGGTTTCCTGGGAGTGACCTACATCCTCTTTATGGAAAACCTGAAGCCATTTCTTCTCTCTTCTTTCTGTAAAGACCAATCAAGTCAACGTGTGCCCTAATTCCATGTGGCAGAGTTTGCGCTGCACCAGTATGCAATTTAAATGAAAGATGATACCATGCTATTTTAATTTCTGTTATTCTCAACCATGGCCTCCATCCAGGAGGAGCCAGGGCAGATAAAGGATCTTGTAACAGGGGAATCTTGTGCAGGAAATGGGATACAGAAAGAGAGAGAGCAACCAACCCACCCACCCTGCACACCTAAATGCCCCCAACACTATCTTGCTCAAATGCCATTGAAAAACACCTTTCTTTCTTCCTGTAAACATATTTCTTTTGTGCTTTGCTGAAAAGATGAAGCAGGAGCTGCTGAAGCTGGAATGCAGCCGTGCAAATCACCCCCTCGATGTATTCCTATATTAAAAAATGAGAGAAAGAGAAAAAACAGGAGTAATTTGAAAAATGCCTTTTCTTTTGAGAATGCTTTTTGGCAGTGATTTTGCTTTAGGTGACAAACACAATATTTTACTCAGGACTTTTGCTCTCCTTCTTCCCTTGCTCTGTTCACTGTTCTCGTGTTCGAAAATATTTTTACTGCAGGCGATGGCTCAATTTAGGGTTTAAAGTAAATATTTTGCTCCACGCTACTCTTAAAGTAAAGCTGGTAGCACACAACCTACCGGCAGCGGCAGTGCTGTGTGATTCGTCTTTCATAGTTCACAAATGTTATGAGGTCTTAGATAAAAGCAAATCACATTTTCTTAGCCTAAAGCTTGTTATTTAAAAGTCAACCTTTTTTGCTAAATCAAGCCCAGTACCACATAATAATAAAAGTTTACCTACAGTGCTTCAGTAATTCCCCACAGTCCCAATGTTTTCAAAGTGTTTGAGTAACAAAGTGCTGTTGAAACGCCACGTACGTTTGCCAAACAGTAGGAAAAAAGCCTTAAAACCCTCCTCCTTTTACAAAAAAACAAAATTCACAATACTTCAGGGATTGAAAATGGGAAAATAAAAGGATTACGAGACTTGTTGCAACCTACTTCATAGTAAACTTTTGCACACCGTCCTTTAACTGTAACAACATGCTATTTATACTAAATTATAACTCTCTTTAAAAGGAACTGTTTTATGGATCTCGCACGCCTGTTCCCTGCCATACATTCCGTCCTACACCATTAAAGAGAGAAATCAGCTCATCTTCTACCTCTGTTCCAGACACTTAAGCCCCAGAAATTTCCTTCAAAGCTAAAAGTATGATTTATACATAAAACTACATTGGTTTATACGCACTCAGATTTTACTATTCTTAAAGTTACTTAAGGCTAGAACCAATAAAGGATTTAGTCACCTAAAATAGATGGAATTTAGGAGCCTAAATACAAAGTGTTGAGACTGAAAGATCCCCTGTAAGTCCCACAGATGTCTTGTTGTTGGACTTCTCATCTTCCTATGCCTTAGGCTTGTGCCCCTCTGCATGCCCAGAAATGCCTTATCCTTACCAGTGCTGAACTACTCTGGGCCTAGCTGACTCCTGCTGCCAGTGGGGAAGGGAGGATGAAACTGCCCCGGATGCCTTAGTATCCAGGAGCCTGGTCCAAATTACAAGCCTCCAGATACTCCAGGCACATTGGAGTGACACTGAGGAGTGGCTGCAGCAGATGCGATGCGCCTGCCTGCATAATGTAACGTAGGCAGGGGCGCCTTTCTGCTGCAGCTACTTCTCAGTTCAGCTCCAATGCGTGCCTCCTGCAAACCAAGACACATGGCATAGTTTTGCCCTAAGTTGGCAGTGTGCTGTGGCACCCCCTCTGCCTGCCCCCTCTTCCTTCCTGGACCTCATGTGCCTTTTAGCCCAGCTCCACGTGTTGCATGAGTCGCTCAGCACCTTCTCCCTGCCAGCTGGGCATCTCCAGTCTCTGTTACGGCCCCAGTACAGGGATGGCCCTGGGGTTAATAAGGGAAGAATTTGGCTCTGTGTTCCCTGATCCCCTCCCCACGCCACCCAGTGACCTGGAGCCGTGTGTGGGGAGTCCCTTGATGCACTGGAAGCAAACTTATACTGGGTCAGGCAGAGCTAGGGGAGCACTCCCTGCTGGTGGCCGGAAGGGGTGAATATACTTATAATGAAATAATCAACTAATAACATGTTAAATAATAATAGAATTATAATGTGGAGATGATAATGCTCACAATACATATCTGTTCTTTTAAATGGGGCGCTGCTAAATTCTGAAAAGTTTTGGAGCAGTGCCTCATGTCTAAAAGCATTGAGAACCACATTAGATTCGGTGCATCTATCCCTTACAATGTAAGTTTTATTCAGGCACAAACACTCCTCCAGATGCTAGCCCCTTCAGACACGGCACTTTGCACACTTGTATACATGCTCCTAGATGGGGCATTGGGACTCTGCTATAAAATTAATGTGAAAGTAAACTGATTTGCTCAACACCGTACTGCTGTTCAATCTCTAAGCTAGTTTAATGGTGAAAAATTTTCATCTCCTCAGCTTCACATTTAGTTTTGCCTGTTAATCAACTTAGTTCAGAGGGAAACTCCACATCCTGCGTCTGGAAAATAAAAAGTCTTCATGTTTATCAGTAAACTGGTCCATTAATCTTCCATCTATATTATGCATAGCTTACAGTAAATGGGATATTTAGCTGCCTTAAGAGAAACAATAAATTGAAGTCAATGCTTTCCTTCCATTTTATCCATAATTTCTCCCAAATAAAAGAAAAAAATGTGGACAGGGACCCAGAGCGATGCTTTCTTAATAGCATTTTCCTGAATCCACAGAGATTACATTTCCAAAGGTGCTAGAGAGAAGGGAGGCCAGGTCCAACCTGCGCTTCTCATTTGGCCAGCAGGAGGTACAAGCAGGGGTGTTTCCCCCTGTAAAGATAGTTCTGTGAAAATTCATACACTCTGGTGATGAACGATAGCTGTTCAAAAGAAGTCTAAACCCTTCCCCCCATGCTTGGACAACATTTCCAAAACCAAAGTCCTCACACTTGCACAGACCTGAGCTCCTAGCAAATCCTTCTCCATGCAAAAGCCAAATAAAAAACACACATCTTGGAATAGATCCTGAAAACAATGCTAGACCTAACTGAAAATATGCCATGGACATTTTCCATGGAAAGGGAAAGCTTGGAGCCTTAGGAGCTTCATTAAAAACAAACAAGGCAGAATTCACTCATGGCTTATGCCAGCTTTTCCCAGCTAAAGGGATTCAGTGGCACACAGTATCCTTATTATTTATATTGAAATGGCACGTGAAGCCCTATTGAGCTCTGCAAATCTCCCCCCACCCCCACAAAACAATATGGACTGATACTAACTGCTTACACCCTAAACAAACAGACAAAAGGCAGGATTACTATCCCCATGTGACAAATCAGAACCAGTTAAACCACTTGCTCAAATCCTAGACAACTTTAATGCAGAATGACAGATGTGAAACCAAGTCTCTTAGTGCCTTAAACACAAGATCACCTATCCTTCTGCAGAAAAATCCAAAGCATATCTTACAGTGCTGGAAACTGGCTGTGGATAAAGGGGTCGTTACTGGAAAAAAGCTTTTTTTTTCCAGTGGAGCTGGCTGAGATCAGAACATCAGGGCTAGGCACAGATATTCAAAAAGCACAAGGTGGAATCAATCTAAGTGATGCAGTTTTCTGTAAGCAGCGTAGTTTAGATCGGTAGGAAACAGAACACATATTTACCCTTTGGTGGGGGTGCAAATCTTAAACTTGGTCCCACCATTTTTAGACCAGTCTGTGTGTGCCAAACTTCTGATCCGGTATGGGTATAGAAGGGTTTTGTGTGCTGAACTTCTGTTCTGTTACAGGTATAGACTGGTTTCCAATCACTTACACTTGTAAAAGTGTAATGTCTGCACCTGGCCCAGGTGGTCATGGGTTGTACTAATTCATCTAATCTCTTCAGTAGCCTGCCCCAGCTGTGCAGCCTCTCCCCAGCCAGGCAAATTACAGCTACCTTCCCCACGTGGATGGTGGAAGCCTCAGCTGAACTGCACAAAGAACAGACCCTTCTCGAGCGCAGCTGTCTTGGCATCAGCCAGTGAATTGGATCCAACAGTGTCCCTATCCCACTTCATATGCCAAAATTAAGCATAGTACCCTGCTGCCTTTTGTCACAGGCTCACAAAAATGCTGCCTGGCCTGCCATTGTGTCATTATTTAAAACCAAACCCATAAAAAATTCCCCCAAGAAAAGCTCCAAATCCCCACATATAAACACACTGGCAGCTTCCAGGCTAGTTTTGCAATGTGTGAGCCTAATGGGGAAGTGGCAGTCTGTTCAGGAGTTTCCAGGGAGTCTACAAAGGCCTGCTGGCTGCACTGGAATCTCTGCTGAACAGCTTGCTGCAGATCCAGTCCTTTGATTTTTAGTTTCTTTTATTTTTTTTTCCTTGAAGGGAATCTGGACACTTAAATATTGTCAGATATGATATACTTTATGTGATGCTGGTATATACATATCACTTTACCTGTATGGATGCATATGTCCACACAGATTTCAAGAGGAAACTCTTAACTATATTGTTGCATCTTCAGAAATGTACAACTGTGTATGCAATTACATGCCTGATTTGCATTTGCAATTGCTACTATTGCAATTGCATATTGGATACTCACACAAACCACCATTTCTAAAACAGTTCTGTGCATGTTTCATTACATTCTCTCTTTCCACCTGTCTGTTATGTTTTAGTTTAAACAGTATGAGCTGAAACAGGTCCAACTCAATAGTCTGTTGCACCGTCTGGTTGTAATAATTTATGCTTTCCAGTTCTTCAGAAGGTCTTGACCAAGCCAAGCTCAGCATAGGACTGGGCAGGGCAGCGGTAGTAAAATTAGTTAATCTTGGCAGCTGCCTAATCCTATTGTAGTCAAAGTGCTGGGCAGGCAGGGATTGTGGCAAGGCAGCATGATAAGACAACAGCTTCCTCAGCACCCTGAGAAATCCAGGCACAGAGGGATTCTTGAACCAAGGACCTCAGCTGTGGCAGGAGAACACCCCTGTCTTTGGGTTGTCACCCAAAGGCTTTGGAACTGCCCCCTACCTCTGCAACACAGCCCTCTCCCTTCCTAGGTAGTGCCTATCTCCGTGCCCACTGAGCTACACTCCTAGCTTGCTTGCCTTCTGACTTCACCTATCTTCTCCTCTTGGATGCTCAGTGGATCAGCTTTAACAGGAGGTTGAGGAGCAATCTTGATAATATCTGCCTCTTGGTCTGGTGATTAGGACACTGAAGGGAGGGGGACAGGTAAGACAGGTAGGTTGAAACCACTTCTGGGTGAGGGGCTAGATTCCCGAAGTCCTGATGTATATATACTATTAGGCTATTGGGCTAAGAGTCTCTGGTTCCAGTAATTCAGACTGATGGCTAGACTGGAGAACACTGAATATTTTCTGTACCTCGGAAGCCATCTCTCGCAGAAGGCTGACGTTGGCAAAGCCATCCAATATTGCCTCAAATGTGTAAGTGCAGCATTCAGACACGTGAGGAAATGGGTGTTTGAAGATCTTGACATTAGATTCAAAACCAAGCTCGTAGTTTATCAAGCAGTTGTGATCCCCACCTCACTGTACAGGGCTGAGATGTGGACAATGTACAGGAGGTACATTGGAGAAGCACCATGTAGGCTACCTGTGGAAGATCCTTCAAATCCAGTGGGAAGACAGATGCATGAACATTAGCATCCTCTCATAAGCAAACACCATGAGAGTTGAAGCTATGATCATCTGACGTCAACTTTGCTGGGCTGGCCATGTCATCTGGATGCCTGACTCCAGACTCCTGAAGCAAGTCTTCTTCTCCCAGCTCAGTCAAGTCATATGTTCAAGAGGAAGGCAGAGAAAGCACTTCAAGGATGTCCTCAAAACCAACTTGAAAAAATGCAATATGGACATCAACTTGTGGGAGACTATCACCCAGGACCACCCCAAATGGAGGACGTCTGCTGCAAGGATCTCAGTACTTTGAAACCTTTCAATGACAATAGGAGATGAAAAAGTGGGAGTGGTAGAAACATCATGTTGCAGACCAAATCAAGAATCCAGATCCACCTACCCTGTACAGAAGCATGTGCCCAAATTGCAGCCTGTCGATCCCAGATCAGCCTGATCAGTCACCTTTGAATCTACAGATAAATCATTCATGGAAGAGAATCATCTTCAACTGCAAGGCATTGCTGAAGACTGGGCTAAAAGGCCTCTCCTTCCTCTCAGATGTCACACAGTCGTTACTTGTGGATTTTTCTGACTAACATTTAACTTATACATAATTGGGGGTCAGGGGGAGAATCTATACTGAATGAAAGTGCCTGGAATGAGAAAGCACGTGACAATTATTGCCTTAGGAGAGATAGTCAGAGGTTATACCCACTGGGTTTGTTCACTTATTGGAGCAAACTTATAGCTTAGGTATCACATGTAGCTAACATTTAGTTTCATCTAGCTTATTCTGTGTTGTCAGATACTCACCTTGAAGTTTAAATGAATTATGGGCAGGCAGCAGTTTCTCGGTATGGATGTCCTGACCTTGTCCAGATGGCCTTTGTGAGATTCAAATTCCATCTTCTATTCCTCCATCAAGAGTAATTTCTGATGCCATATAAGTGCCAACAAGTAGGATCAAACTGATAGATACATATGGCACAGCATTGTTGAGTAGTCTCGTGAGGGCCTTCTTCCTACAGAAAGAGAGGGCAGTTGCAATGTTAAGTAGGCTTTATGTATAAATCACAATTACTGGTATTTACTCTCTGAGGATGTAGTCTGGCTAAATTATGAGTAGGCCCAATGATGCTGAACCAGATGGCCTTTGAAGAAGGTGTCCAAGAATCTATCAGTTTGATCCTACTTGTTGGCACTTATATGGCATCAGAAATTACTCTTGATGGAGGAATAGAAGATGGAATTTGAATCTCACAAAGGCCATCTGGACAAGGTCAGGACATCCATACCGAGAAACTGCTGCCTGCCCATAATTCATTTAAACTTCAAGGTGAGTA
>NW_017729009.1:20833811-20834926 GCF_001723915.1 Gavialis gangeticus
GCAGAAGTAAAGTCCTAGCCAGGAGCTTCCAAATGTCTATCCATCTTGTGCTTACTTATACATCCCATAGGATGTGTGCCATTTCAGACTACTCTAGAAGGGATTAACTTCCAAAAATACAGACTATCTGGATATATGAAGCAGATTTTAGTTGTTGCCAAATAACAGAAGGAAGAATTATAATGGATGCTCTTTTGCCTTCTGGTCTCTTACACGGGCATGTGAAACTGGGTAAAAAAAGAAGCCCTATGATAGGTTTTTTTTTCTTTCTACACATGGAAATCCTACAAATGATCATCAGGAAAGCAATGCATCAGGAAAGCAATGCATAGGTGCTTTGTGCCAGCGACTGGGATCTTCAGGATTGAAATGGCATATGCTCCCTTTCACTGTTTGGTTTGTGACTTGAATGTGGCCCAGGATATTAATGATGAAGGAGTTTTACTCACCATCTGCCAGCTGCTCCTCAGACTCTGTGAAATGCCTTGGTGGTATTGGTCTTGTTCATGGAGGGCAGTTGCTAGGGTCACAGAAGCCATCATTGCATTTGTTGGCATCCTTGGTAATCACAGATGGCAGCTAAAGGACTGAATCAAGATGCAGAGACATGTGGAAGACAGAGCAGTGAAGCTTGCTTTCTTGTTCCTTCCTGTTAGGAATGCAACTCTTCACAAATGAAAAAAAAAGAAGAAAAAAATGAGAATCTTTCCACCTTTCCCGTCCCAAGTAACAATGAAACATAATTGTATAGCCACTCCTAAAGTCTTCTTAACCATTTATCAGGGAAGTGATTTCTGTCTGTCGGATATTTTTTCAGAGTTGGAAAGTACATATCTGCATATAACCTTAGCAGAGGTTATATGACACAAGATTTTCATACAATGCATGTACTCTTGCACGCCTACCTTGTTGGAGCAACTGCAATTATGTGCTTATATTGAACAACTCGAAATGCAAATGACAAGATATTAGTATGCACAATTAGTCAACTTGCATGCGTTGTTAGGCAACTGAAATAAGCCTGAAATAAAGCACACAGTTTTATTTTAGAAAACCTATCCCGCTTCGATGCCCCATAGTTTAAAAAAATATACACAGCTAAAACCATTATTTTG
>NW_017729009.1:20839926-20868785 GCF_001723915.1 Gavialis gangeticus
ACAAGATTTTCATACAATGCATGTACTCATGCACGCCTACCTTGTTGGAGCAACTGCAATTATGTGCTTATATTGAACAACTCGAAATGCAAATGACAAGATATTAGTATGCACAATTAGTCAACTTGCATGCGTTGTTAGGCAACTGAAATAAGCCTGAAATAAAGCACACAGTTTTATTTTAGAAAACCTATCCCGCTTCGATGCCCCATAGTTTAAAAAAATATACACAGCTAAAACCATTATTTTGCAGGAGAATGGCAGAGCTCAAAAACAAATCTTCTTTAGCACATAGCCCAGTCACACGCTGGGCATATCTACACATAGGGAGGTCACCAGTCCAGTCAGGTAACTGTTATTCATGTCTCACGGGTGCTGTTACCCCCTTAGCTTGTATTGGGGGACAAACCTTACCAACTCCCCAAATAACCCCTTACGGTGACATGGGTGGAAATTGTGGCACCAAGGAGATGCACATTGTTTTACTTCCCAATGGATGCCTACAAGTCTGAATTAATTAAATCCTCCCAGCCTCCCTGTAGACAATGTCTTCAGTATCCTGAGAAAAGGGGGCAGGCTTGGTGTCTCAGTACATGTTCCAAATCTTTGAGTCTATTATGGCGTAGACTTTGAATTGCGCCATGAGGAAACCCAATTAGGAAGTAACAGCATTTTATTAAATCATATTAAAGGAGCATAATTTATACAGAGTCAGCATGTCTAATTCTATTCAGAAGGGAAATCCAGGAACCCTAACTTGATATTGTAGCTGGAGAGTAAATAAATCTGCATAATATCAAATTATTTCACATCTAGACCACAATACAATTGTGCAGGTAATTATATTATTCTGGAATGAAATGGTGCCAGCTAGGTTTAATTTAGCTTTTCTTAATCCTCTAAAATCAGTGGTTATTTCTGAACTGGTATTTTCTTTCCCAAACTGCCATAAAAAAAAAAAAAAAGCAAGAAGCCGAAAAATGAATTAATACTTGGATCTTTTACAGAAGACAGCAGGGATTCAGTTAACAACTACCCCTTCCCCTGGTCCCCCCGCTTCCCTTTCTGGGCACCAAACAACTGCTTTGGGGTGAAAAGCTTGGTTAACACCCATCCGCCTTTGTTGTTTTCTGTTCTCTGCAGTTTAAATTCCCAGGTTCTGGTTTCGGCAGCAGAAGCGTCACCAATCAGACAATATCTAACTGAGTCCAACTGGTGAAGGAATTGTTGTAGGAGAAATCTTTTGAAAGGTTCTGATCCCAGAAGATTTCCAACCTGTTTATGCAGATGCAAAATTTTATGATAATTCAGATAATGGGAAAATGGCCAATCTCATCATCCTGACAGAAACCTTAGCTCTAAAAAGTAGACACTTTCTTGGAAAGTTTCACTTGTATTTCTCTCTGGATATTCCCCCTAAAGCTTAAGTATTTATCGAATCTGAACGTGGACTTTGGAAACTTCAGCCTTTTCTTCCTTGCTGCTTCTCAAGAACACAACGGTGTGGAAATGAGCAGCAATGAGTATCCGCTACCGAGTCCAACGTTAGTGCAGGATACACAGCAATCAAATAACCCTGCCAGAACTCTCGCACTGATCCTCTGTTGTCATGATGAACGTTATCAGTCTTTATTTCACCGTTGAAAACACCTGGTAAGTAAACTGCATTAAAAACGCTACGTAGCATCTATTTCTTTTCCTTCCACGATCTGAAAATCACTTCGCTCCCATTCGTTCCAACCCAAAGAGACCTTTGGAGATGGCTCAGTTTGAGAATGATAACCTTAGGAACGTGCAACGTTTTTCAGCCAAATCCTGCGTCATCTTAAGGTCCCACTCTTCACCCCAGACAGCCTTTATCTGATGGATAAATTACCATTATGTCAGTAGTTACTGCTCAGAAAACAAATGTGTAGTAGGTTTTATGTCCCAAACTGCTGATTCTAATCCTTATTATCATCATTTAGTGATCATAAAGGTAATAGTTCTGTTAGATCCAAGCATTCTGCAGAAGCATTTTGTGTTTTAAAAATTCAAAGCTCATATTGTCTTCACATTACACACAGCCTGGGCCAAATTCAACTGCAGTCAGGGAAAATACATCAGCTTTAAGCCAGTTCAAACAAGAGCAGTTTTCAGACTTCTGCCTTGCTACTTACTCAATAGCTACTTATTCTGTTATTTAAATCTAATAGCTACTTATTCTGTTATTTAAAAGAAAGTCCATTAAAAACAAACAAATGGGGTGTACATTCCTAAAAAGTCTCTATTATGCAGTTCTAAGTAAGTAGCACTACTGTACATATGTTTGGGCTCTTATGTTTCTAAGATATGCTGTGTGATGTGTCATAGCCCATTAAGAATAAAAGAAAGGTGGTTTAATGTTTGCTGTATGCCTGAAGTACATACTCTGTCCAATATAAGGGTACCCATTTCATAGCAATTCAGCAAAGCACTCAGGTACATGCTTAACATTAAGCAAGTGAACAGTCCCAGGGTGCCTGATGCTACTGAGACTTAAGTACATACTTAAAGTTAAGCATGTGCTTGAGTGTTTTCTTAAACTGGGGTTATGATTCCAAAAAATGTGCTACGTGCAAGGGCTGCAATGCACACATCATATTGTGTGTGCTTCAAGTTCAAAAGAGGACTGAGGGATCCCATTCTCCACTGGTACAGCCCACAACTGCAACCTGTGCTGCTGATCTGCCTATGCTAGTTTCCCAAAGCAGAAAACAGAGGAGGCAGGTTAAGGACAGGTCTACAGCAAGAAAAGGACACAGGCACCTACATGTCACCTAGCTACAAAGGCTGAATCCAAAATGTAGGTTCCCAAAATCCATGCCTAACTGCTGGTTGATTGCAGAGGTACCTCAAGTCCATAAGCACCTAAATAAGGGCTTCTAGGTGTGCTCAGAACTGCCTATGTTTTGACATCACTAGTGCATGCCTAATATTGCTCAGGTTGTGTAAAGTAGGCACTTTCCTGTTGATCTGGTCTGCAGTTGCATAGCTGTCAGGCTTTTTTTTCAGAGTATGCACACCAGAGTGGCTCATACCTAAAACACAGCCAACCAGAAGGTGGTGGTAGCCTTGGGAGCTTCTCCAGAATTATCTCCGGGGGGCGGGACCTGAACCTGCATATTCCACCTTCCAGTTGAAAGCACCAGGTTAGGGGCTATTCTGATCAGACAGGGTAAGGAGGAGCTGTCTTAGTCTCTCCTGTTGAAGCTTTCTTACATTGCATAGACTAATTAAGTGTTCAATGGGCCAAGAGGAAATAAAAAAACAAGCTTGACTCAATAGCCCAGTAATTAGGTATTTTGCCTAAAGAGGGAAAACTGGAGTTCTAGTCCCTGGCCCAATTAACATCCCATATTAATAATTTTATATTAAATATGCATCAGAGCAAAGTTAAGGCACTTACCCTTCTTGGTTAAGAGCCCTAAATACTTTCACCTGTGAATAAAGCACCTTTCCTCAGCATCTCCTTTTGGCAAACTATTCAGTTTGTTAGTCTCATTTTTAGGAGCTTGATTTTCTCCATGGCTCATATAAGGAGCCTTAGAGCTCAGTTTAGTTTAGGAATCCATTAGACTATAAGAGGCCTAAACTTTTGGCCTGGACTACCCAGAAGCGTAAGAGCTAACTTTTTTGTGGAACTAGTCCATCGTCCTTTACAATGCCAACCTGAACTGGGAAGATAGAGGAATGGTCTCTTTGCAAAGAATATGGCATAGCCACTGTGTTATGGTTCTCCAATCATAGTGCTAAAGGCATTGTGCCAGCCCTGATGATGAAGCAGGTACAATCTGGACCTCCCTTGCATTGATAATAGTGGATCTAAAATCCAGTAATAAGAACAGGCCTGGGAGAATAAAGGAGTTGGAAATTCAAAGGCTCAGGAAGAACTCTAAGGGTGTTTCTGCTGGGGATAGGCTATGGTTGTGTTTGTCCTGAGCAGGTTATAGGACAATTTGACAGGGCTGACTTGGATTTATAGATTTAATGGAACACCTGAGGTTCTGGCAATTAGCAGGAACACACAAAGGCTTTCAAGCTCTTCCATACCTAATATTCTACAGCCCAAATGGGATGGAAATTTACTACCATTTGATGGTTTTTTGATGGCTGGTGGCCTCTGTTCAGTTCACATATGATGAGTATTCACAACCTAAAAGATGCCAACTCGTTTGGGATAAGCTGTGTTTTATTGGTATTCCTGTTAGCAGTGAGGCTGGATGGGCACAAGGAATAGATACTCATCTTTATTTCTATGTGCTTTTGAGGCAGCCTGGTATGGCCCTGGCTCTAGGACTCTGCTTGGACTATTACTGTTTAGACCTTCTGTTTGAGGGGTTCATCATACTCACGAACGCTCCAGTTTAGCACAACTCTTAAGCGTATACTTCACCCTAATAATAGAAGTAGTCTCAGTGGGCACATCTATATGTGAAATTAAGGCAGAACAATAAACTTTGGCACATATTGTTCATTGCTCCCAGGCACGCTGTTTGAACATGTGCTTGGGACTGCAGCATGTTGAGCCGAGTCGGAGCAGCCCTGGGATGTATTTACAAGGACTAACTTGTTGTGTGGTGTATTAGTTTCCCACTGTCTAATAGGGCTGCATGTGTAGAAGCTGAGACGCTTACAGTGGAGCTAATTAGGCGACTCCGTAGTAAACGTCTTGTGTAAATGAGCCCAGTGAGATTCTCTTGGGATTATTCACATGCTTAAAGTTACACATGTGGTCAGGTGCTTTTTTGAATTGGACCTTAGATTTCCACAACAGCAGGGAAATGTGGTTTATGTGGTTTGATTTACTTGAATTTCTACTTTGATAGTATATTCTAATACACTATAAAAATGCAACATGCAACAGATGGCTGCTTTGTGTTTTATAAATGGAAAGAAATAAAATAAACATTTGTATTTTGTGAATAAAATTGAAATGTAATACTGCTTTCAGGGACACACAAAGCATATAATGAAAAGGCAAGAATATATCACTCCATTCTCAGCTATTTGATACAAAGGATTAAACAGTATATTAGAGACTAGTGTATGGGGTGAGCAGGGAGAAAAGGAATATAGAACAAGTTGCCAGGGGGCACAGTACCTACAGTACTTAAATAGTACCATGTGCTAAAATCCCACCGAAAAAAAGGAAGCCCCATCACTATGTACTCAACCCATTACCATTCTCCTTCTCTCCTGTTCTCTTTCTTCTACTTCAGTTTTTTCCTTGTGATCTACTTCCAAAATCCAGGATTCTCTACCTGGGGAAGTACAAAATTAAATTTTAAGTTAATACCAGATTCTCACCTCTGTGTATATTTTATTTTACCATTTTAATTTATCACCTGCAATGTAATTCCCTCCCCCCGCGAGGAATTTTGCTTGGAGACAGACCTGAAACTTCACAACCTTTGTTCCCCTATCCCCAGCTGTCCTAATCCTTATAATTCATAATTTTAAAATCTCTGCAGTTATTCAGCTGATCCCTCTTTCATCTTTGAACCATCTTGGTGGCCATGAAATATACAGCAGTATTGATATTCAATAACAGTAAAGACAGTAAAAAGTTACTACCCCAAAAAACTCCCTGAAACCAAGTAGAAAAAAAAAGTAGAAAGAAAAAAGAAAAAATAATAATAAAAGGAAGTCAGAGGTAGCAGAAGAAGGAAGAGCTTATTGAAAATTATTTTTTCTGAGACACATGACCTCTTTGTGATCAGCAGAGCAGACTTTTTGGCAGAGAGAAATTCTGAGGTATCAAGGGAAATCTAAATAAAACAAGTAAAAGCAGAATTGATTTGTTTCTGGGACAAATAAAAAGTTTGGCTACTTCAAAGTTTCAAAATATTTTAAATTCGGTTCAAAAGGAATTGTAAACCATCTTTTCTAAGCCCATCCATATTCTGTCTTGGATTTTGTAGACCCTGATTTACCTTCATGTTTGCAAATCAAAGCTATCAGTACCGATGCATTTCTTTGTAATGTTTAGTGTTTTATTTCCACATTCTTATTACCATTTGTATAATGGAAGCCCCAAGATGTCAGCTGAAACTGGGCAGAAGACTGTCTCAGGAGACAGCAAGAGATACCCCTTGCCCAAACAGCTGAAAATCTATGAATAGACAAATAGGAGAGGAAAATGATTCAGGTGAAGTGATTCATCCAAGGTCACACAGTAGGTCAGTGGCAAGGCTGGGTGTAGCACCAAGGTTTCCTGCCATCTCGGGGCCCTGTTGTTCGAGCACACTGCTTCATATGCTCCTGTAATTTGTGCCTATTTCCAGTGACACCTGCGGTGCCTTGGAGAACAGAACTGATTAACTGCAAACTCTCTGGTTATCGAGCTACCGCAAGCTGCTTAGGATTCTAGTGAAATTTTTCTCTTCCCAAAGACATTTCAATGCATGGGAATGCAACAAAGGACTTAGCAGATAAGGGCCAGCTGTGAAATGCCCTCTGCCTAGCGCTGCCCAGAGTGCCAAGAGAATTCACACTTTCACAGGTAACATTATTTTAAAAGTGAAAAAGAGGAGACTAATTTTATAATTCCACGCTGCATCACTCATGTTTTATACATAGCAAAGCAGCTGACATTAAAGAAACACTCAAAATGTGTTGCAGAATGTACCCAAAGAGACTGTACTGAAAAAAACACAGCACTGGCTATAACTATCTGGCTTTACATCAGCTATTGTTGGATATTCAATTGAAAAAGAAGAAAAAAATGCAGTTGAGGGGAGGGGGGGGACTGAACCTAGGAGATTTCAGATTGTATTTGACAAATAATTTTACCCAAGAAACAGATGGGGAGTATCATTCCTTTGGATTCCCACAGGGCTATAATACTTAAGTGACATCAGGTCAAAAAGCATGAGGATGTTGCCGTGACATCAAGTCAGGTAACATGCTTTCAGGGGAGTTATCGTGGCATTTGGAGTTTGCCAGATTTATCCCTATATAGTTATTGCATAATTGTCTTTGAAAGAATGTTTTCATCATAATACTGGATAAAAAAATAAAGAGGGCTGTAGAAATAAAGCAAAACAGTACTATGATCGGACCAAATCCTTAGCTGATAGTACTCCACGCTAGCTAGTACAGCTTGGTTGAGGATCCAGTTATTATTTTGTGTAGATAATAGAGAGTTATGCTGCCAGCTGAAAAATGACACATCCTTTATATTTCTTTTGATATATGTACATACATTAATATCAACTTTTATAACCAGTCATACATTTTAGTATAAAGGGAATGTACTGCTGTGAAAGTCTCCACAGCATAATTTTATATGAAAGAGCTCCTTCTTAATGTCCTGCATTCATTCATCAATGAACCCCAGCCTAGAATTATTTTAAGGGAAATTATAATGTTCATTTTGGGGTGCTTTTAATCTAGCAATTTTTACTTTCATTACATTGACTTAAAAAGAGAAGAACAAGAACACAGTGGCTGCCTATGCACGTGCTCGGGGTGGGGGTCATTTTAATTAGAACAGTTCCTGGACACCTGCTCTAATTAAAATGGCTCACCATCATGTGTGTGAAGCCCCTGCACATTTCAAAATGGCCACAGGATGCTTTATCTAATGCTTTTTTGATGAGGTTTAGGTAAAGTGCATTTTGAAATGTGTGGCGGCTTAACACACGCGACGGTGAGGTGATGCTAGAGCGTTGTAATTAGAGCACGAACGAGCTTGTTTAAAGGCAGCCGTTGCGTTTGCTTTCTCATTAGCCTTGATTCAGCCAAAACACTTAGCCATGTACTTATTATTTAACCCTTGACCTAAAAGCCTTTAGAGGCAATGAAAAGCCCAAACTGAACAATTTCGAAGACCAAATGGATTCATAAAAAAAAAAAATGTTCTATGTTTGTAGAGAAGGAAAAAAATACTAAACATGCCTGAATAAAATAGTCATTGCAAATTAAGCATGCTATTTCTTTTCCCATTGTATTTATGTTGTGTGTTTTGGGGTGGGGGTGGAGGAGGGTATTCATTTCTCTCTGAAAAACGTTCTTTGCTCTCTTTCATCCTGAGGCAAACAATGTTTAGGCAGGAGGAAATGGGTAGCAAAGAAAACTGATACAGAAATGGGTTGTAGTGGTTCAGATGCTGATTGGAGACCAGTGGTTTTGTGATGAGTTGATAATACAATCTTAGTCATTGCATCAATGTGAAATACTAGAGAACTGAACCTCAGACTTCCAAGACTACCGTCATTATCTAATGCTCTGATACTATACAAAGGGAGTAACAAAAGTAGATATATCATAAAAGAACAGCCCTGAGTTTTCCCCCTTTCTTCCTGCCTCTTGCCATCCTCTGGACATGGAGGCAGAAGTCCCAGACAAACATAGGCCCTTTGGGGAAATACTGTCTGCAGCCACAACTAAGCTATCATTATTTCCTTTCGAAATAAGGACACGGCTGTATATTCTGTCTCAGAGAATTAATGTTCTCATTAATTGAGAGCCTTCACTTTCAGCTGCTCCATACATCAGCTTTTGCCAGGATAATGATGGAAGATTTTACATCCCTTCCTTTTTTAATGTAGAACAATACGACCATATAAAAAGTACTCTTTCAAGTATAGAAACTGCCCTGCTGGGTTAGGGAGAGATGCGTTGATGGTGTGTATTTCAAGAATAGTTTATGGGTGTGGGAATCAGAAGTACCCTGAATTGTACTAGGTACCCCCCTAATCTACACAGATTTGCTGCTTGGTAAAACTTGGAGAGATTACTACATATGCATGCAAATAAGTTTGTCAGAAAAAGCGGCTTCTAACAAATAGGAATCATTGGGATTCAAAATCCAATTTTATAATAAATTCTTCTTTCCCTCCTCACTCTCCATCACCATCTCCGTGTTTGCTCCACACCTCTGATTTTCTACTTCCTTATCTTCAGTTCCTCTCTCTCTCTATAGATTTTAAATGGAGAACGATTCCAATTACAGAGGAGCTCAGATGATAAATTTTCTTCTAGCTATGAAGAGGGGGGAGGAAAAAACATAGTGGTTCAAAATATGTCTAATAAAGAAATCTTTGTCCTTAAACCAAGGTATTAAATGAAGGAATTTATAATGGACAGATGAGAGTGATGACTGTACAATTGCGTAATGCAGGAATCTGTCAACTGGAAGGATGTGGGTTCAAATTTGGTGTTACTTCTGCCAGGTAAAAGGAGTCTGATACATTCATCACCATTCACCAGCAATAACATTACAAAACCTAAACATGATTTGACAGTATCTGGTCAAGAGACTCAGAAATTAAATATTAGTGGATACTAGTACAGATCACGACTGTACACCTAAAGTGGGAAAAATCCACAGTGCATGAGTACAGTCAGGGCTATCAGCCGATTATTTTTGTGAATGCTATATTCACTCACTCAAGTGCCAGAATTTTGTGTTAAAATTGTTTTCAAACCATAAATGTCATTATTATAAGCCATTATGCAGGACTATATATAGAGAGGACACAGTAGGAAATTTAGTCATGATAACTCACAAGGTGCAATATGCGTAAAAGCAGCAATTTAAACAGATTTCTTAAACCAAACCTTTTCCACTACATCTTATAGCTAAATTCTCTGTCATGATAAACTGCAGAAAAAAATAGAGATGTGCACTTCTGTGTTCACAGAGCTTCTAAAAGAACTTCACTAAACTTTTTGAAGAAAACTGAAGACTACTAATTTTCTCCTTCCTTGATAAATCCATTGTGATTAGAAAGGGGAACACAGAGAGGCATGACCTTGCACTCAATAACAGGGAAGACCCGGTCCCACCACAATGGGAGAACTCCTTAAGATGCAGAGGAACACTCCTAGCCCTCCAGACTGGAGTTGCACAGGAAACTTGATTTCAATTCCATCATAATTTCAGAGGTTTTGGAAATTTATTTTGTCCCAACTCCATTTTTTTTATGGAAGCAAAATACAGCAATATTTAATTTTAGGGAAAGAAAGCATGGTATTTCTGAGATGAAATAAGGTTCCCGGCATCCTCTTCAACTGGTGCCTGAAATTAACGCCATCCTTGTCAATGTTAGCAACTGTGCAATTGACGAGATCAGATGATGACTGTCAGCTGTTGCCAGGGTTGCCAAGATGTGCAGTTTAGAGTCCGCTACTTCCTTCCTGTCTCATTCTCAGGGCAGTTGTCTTCCCAGACTCCTGAAGTCAGCAGTCTGGGGAGTCAGCTGGTTCAACTGTCTGGAAAGGCTCATGGTGGTAGTAGGGCTGCTCTGGAGATACAGACCTGGAAGCTCTGGGCATTTGGTCCTCTAGAAAATCTGTAGAGAGAGGAGAAAAGAGCTATAGAAAAAAATATTGCTAATAGGAATCATCAAAGTGGTTGCGTTATGCCAAACCCATGAACTCTGGAATCTCTGAACTACCAGGCTGCTTATGGAGTCCACTCCATTGCAGGGAGTGTGGAGCACTGGCTCCCTTCCTCCAGATATATGCACCTCACCCAGACGCTGTGGGCTGCCAACTCTAAGAGAATCTGCATGGCAGGGCTGTCTCAAAGCCACTGTTCCCATGAGACAAGCTCTCCAAGTAAGGCTTCTTCATGGAGCTGGCATTCAGGAAATTCTACTCCAAATACTACACAAAATAAATGCATGGGAAGAGTCTCCATCAGCTTTATCTTGTACACATGACCTCCCATCAGCATATCACCTCAACAGACTGGCCTCACGTTGGATGCCAGTGACATTAGACAAAAGGAAACTCCTTGATTATTGTGTCACAGCCATTTCACAACATTCAAAACTATATAAGTCTCTTTATCTGACACATAGACGGTGGCCATCAGTCATGTGTTGGCTCATGCTGTATCAGTTTTCCAGCAGTTGTCAGTAAGGCCCTTCCTTGCACTCAGTTCAGTGCGAGTTTCAACAGTTAACACATGTATATGAATACTCTTTCCTTTTGTGTTTTGTTTTGCTTTCCATGGGACTCCAGGGAATCAAGGTTGTCACAATTACACATGCATGATTAATTACCCAATTTATGTGGACCATTACCATAATTAGAAAGATGGCTTACTAATTAGGGCTTCAGTTCACCTGATTAGGGTCCTGAAAGTTAGACCTATGCTTACATACCTTGGTGAATGAAGTTCAGGTCTATTTTCCTTGTGTGACTATTTCAGCACTTTCCCTGATGATGAGTGCTTCCCATATGGCGCAATAGTTTCTAGATGGAAAGGTACTGGATGCCTGTATTTGTAAGTCATGTTTAAGGTTAACAGTAACATATACCAATGATTAAAACCTGTGTTCACATTCTTCTCTTTTTAATCAATAGTTAAACCAATTGGCAATAAAAGTCAACTAGGAAATTATGAAAGCATAAAAGATAAAATTGCTCTAGAATGCAGTCCTCAAAAGTCCATAGGAATCTGATTTCATTACTAGTTATTTCCCCAGGTTTCAGCTTTTTCAATTGCCGATGATTGATGTGGCAAATTTTATTTTCACATTTAATAGATTTTAATCTATAAAACATTTCTATATCAAAATGAATCTGGAGATGCTTTTTATAAGGTTTGCCTCCCAATAATCTTTTGTAGCATTTTCCCATGCTAGCAATGAGGCTGTCATTTCAAGTTTAGCAGCAGATTCTCAGTAACAGTTAGAAAAGCTGTACCCTGGTGACAGTTTTATAGTGCAGTAATTTCACTTTGTCCATAACCTTGAAGAAGGTGCAATCCAGGTTACTACTGTCACATTTGAATGCACTGTTTTTCTTTCCAACATTAAGTCGATAGATCTTAACATTGGAAAGATTTTTATTTTCCTTTGCAGAGTCACTACAGAGACTAGGATTCATTTTCCATAAATTAATTTAAATCATTTTCAGTCTGTCTGTTCCTACCCTTTTCCTTTCTTGTGTTTCATAATGCTGTTATTCTTATCAGAAATTACAAAAATGACACAGTACGAATACCTAAATGTTATCCCTGTCATTTGGAAAGGAACTGTTGCTAGATCTGGATGTACCTTCCAAATAACAATACATGCGACTAAGAACCGGTTTCTTCTGAGTGCTTAGCTTACTGCCTGCAATTCAGCAAAGCATTTAAGCGTGTTCTTTAAGCATGTCTATTCATAGACACTCAACATATTTAAACTCACACAGGCACAGGCATTTTAATAGGGCAGGGTCCTGATGCATTTTGCCTTTTGGGATTGAACCATAATTTTTAACACTGCTAAATTCAAACTGGGCATGTCTACATGTCCATTTACATTGCATTAAAAGTACTGTGCAGAAACTTACTGCGCAGTAAGAGGAAATAGACTGGCGTCTACACGTGCAGGCATCAAAGCACATTAACGCTGTGTGTGGTCTGACTTGGGACTAAAGTTAGTCTTAAGTCAGTCCACAAACACAGTGTTACTCTGCAGTAAGGTGTCTACATGTGTGTTACTGTGCAGTAACTAATTGGGCATAAATTTGATACCTGCATTATGCCCAAGCCAGTTGGTGTAAGTCGCCCTAGTTACCGGCCAGTATGGGCATGCACGTGTAGACGCACATCTGTACTGCACAGTAATATTAGGTTATTGCACAGAAATTTAGGTTACTGTGAAGTAAATGCTCACATGAAGATGCACCCATGAATAACAATACTCTAGTAGTGTCCAGTTTGGGGGTCCCTGTTTCAAAAAGGATGCTCTAAAGTTACAGAAGAGTTCAGAAAAGAGCAACTAGAATGACTTAGTGACTAGAGAGGTCTGCATCATGGTCTGGAAATGTCTGTATGGAAAAGAGATTTCAGATAGTATGTTGTTCGTTGAGCTGGCAGAAAAAGGGATACTAGGGTTTGGTGGCTTGCTGTGGAGCCAGACAAATTCAGACTGAAATACTGTATACATATTTAACAGTGACGATAACTGACCAATGATATAAAGGTTTGGGGACCATGCCTCATATATGGAGTAAGCTGTCATAGACGCTGTGAACTCTAATAAAGCCACAATAATTTTAACAACTCAAAATCTAGCCCTTAATATAAAATTGCAACTTCATGAAACATAAAAAAGTGACAATGATTTTCACTCCCTAGAAATTTATGGAAAATGTTTCCTTTCCCACTGCCACACAAAATTTTGTTTTTACATGGAAAACAGGAACCCCTCCCCAGAAACCAAACATTTTAATTATCATTCAAAACTTCCACATTTCCAGTTTCTGTACTTGAAGATTTCTTTTCCTGTGAAACATTGAACTTTTCTCAGACAGCAGTTGTTTCTATGACAAAACAAATAAATGATCAATCAAAACTCACATTTTCCCTTGGAAAAAATTTGACAGTAAGGAATAAGTCTCTTTTGGCTATACATCCCTTCCTAGAGAAAGGTATGGTCTAGATTACATTAAAACAAGTTTATGTCAGACAGCTCGCCCTACATTTGAATGAACTCCTTTCTCACTGTCTGTGTTTAGGGAAGCTTTATATCAGGGATCCAAGATTTCATTGGGTCAGGAAAGCCATGGGCCATGCAAAATTTCAAGTGTATTTGCATATCCACTTTACATGTGAATTTTTCATTGGTTACTTACACATGAAAGTACCTAACTTAGACTTGACCCTTACAAATATCTGCTTTGGTGGGATTCTTAAGCTACACACAAACATGATGCAAACTTTTGCATGAGGTCCTGGGATTTCACCATGTTGAAAATCTGGCCTGTTACCATGTTTCAGTAAGTATCATTTGTAAGTATCATCTGTATGTGAAGTAGGGGTGGGTGAAGTGGGCTCTATTCAATTCAGATTCAGCCTGAATCAGGGATGGTGATTCAATTAGTTGATTTGGATCACTGTCTCTGATTCGATTTGGCTGAATCTGAATCTGAAGATTCGATGCTGATTCGGACACAGACAGCTTTAAATGTTTTTCTACATACCTCGAAGTAACCGGTGCAGCTTGTGAATGCTGCAATGCTGGGGCAGATGGAGTGTCCCCCAGGAGTGTGGTGGGGGGCCCTCCATGTACTTGGCGGCAAACCCAGAAGCGGACTGGAAGTACTTCTGGTCCACTTCTGGGTCCGCCAGAGAGCATGCTGGGGGGCCCCCCTTGCACTCCCCTGGCTCAGCGATAGGCTGCAAGAGACCTCATGTGTCCCCTCCAGACCTAGGAGGCACCAGTCACTGAGCCAGAGAGGGGTGTGGGGCCCCCCCCACGTGCTCCCTGGCAGACCTAGAAGTGGACTGGAAGTGCTTGTGGTCCAGTTCTAAGTCTGCTGCTGATTGCGCTGGGGAGCCCCCTGCCCTGTGCTTCTGTGGGACGCTCCATGTGCCCCAGCACTGCAGCACTCATGAGCTGCCTGCTACCTAGAGGTATGTAGAAAAAACATTTAAAGCTGTGTCTATGTCCAAATCTCCGAATCTTTCTGAATCTCTCCGAATCGATTTGGAGGGTCCTAAGTCGATTTGGAGAGATTAAAGTGTCCTCTGATTTGATTCAGATTCAGAGATTTGGCCACCGAATCGGACCGAATCCCTGCCAAATCAAATCAGGGACCAAAGTTTTGCATGGCCCTAATGGGCAGTAGGTATAACTGAAACTTAGTTAAAACTAAAATATTCAAATCAATTGTGCTATTTCTCTATATTTGCAATTCTGTCATTGAGGAAGACAGCAAATACTGTCATCATTGACAATGAATGTATCACTGCCATTTAGCCACTGGTAATATATGTGTGATAAGGTATCTCATCTGGAAAGCATAAAACCTATAACTCGAAATATTTAATAACAGTGAACTATTTGACATGTCCTTAGAAATGCACAGAAATGAATGCTGTTGGTATCTAGCTTTTCAAAGCTGAACTGGCTGTCTCCAGAAGACAAAGGGAAAACCCATCTTCATAAAATTTGCAACATAACTGAACAGGGGGAAAATGGCCTTTTAAATCAGATGTGCTACAGTTTTCATGGTTAATACAAGTCTTTAAATATGATTTAGATAAGTAATGCATGTATTGCTGAAGCAGACGTTGCTCCCAGAAAGAAAGGGCATCATTTGACAGTGTGTTTGTAGTTTTAAATAAGAACAATTAACTGCATTCACTGTTGCTTAGAAAGCAAAACAAACAAACCAGTTGTTCTGGTTGACTTTTAAAATCCACCTAGCTAAGGGTATTGAACCTGATGGTGCATTGACTTCATGGTTATATAGACAGGAACATGGTCACTTTATTTTTCAAAATGTATAGGAAATGCTCATCCTAGTAACTCAATCTTAAGATCAATACTGTTCAATTATTTACTGTTCTATCTTTATGGAGTATGTGCTATTGTCTTGTGTTTAATAGGAGAGGAAAGCTATAGATTTATTTATCAGATACAGCACTGGATGACTGGCAGGAGCACACAGATGTCAGATAACCAGAGAACGTTATTTAAAAGATTTTAAAGAGATCATCCTGACTCAGACCTGACTCATCCCTCATTTGCTTGCTGGAAGAACTGGGTCTTTGCCCAGTCCCTCGTTATGGACTTCATCCATAACGATGAAGTCTCTCTGTGGATTTCAGGGTCAGCCGATTGGAGGGGATGGAGCCTGAATAGATTGGGGAATACACACTGTATTTGCCTTAAGGCTTTAAAGTACAGGCCCTGGAGAGATGAGAGGATGAGGGGCAGTCCTGGCTCTGCAGTCAGGGCTGTGGTGGGGTTTGCCTGAAGTGCCCAGGCTGCAGAGCAGGTGCAAGTGCCTGGTGTCTCCGGTGCCTATGAGGGTTTACATGGGGATCTTCTGCTGGGGCCAGGGGACTGGAGTGGCCATGACTTCCTGCGTGCCCCCAGTCACCTGCAGCCTGCCCTGACACAGCTCTGTGAAGTCCTGGGGCTGAGCTGAGCTCAGCAAGACCCATGCCCGCGGTGGTCGATAGGCTCTGCTGGATGCAGAGTGGGCGGGGGGAGGCTTGCACCCACCTCCCTGCACCACCACACCCTACTTTCACATGGCCGATCATAAGTGCAGATCAGCGCATTGCTGACAGGCCTTGCACCAGGCCAACTGCGCACTGCCCGTCAGTAGCCTGTGAAGCCACATGTGCAACCGGCCATGTGAAAGTGGCATGCAGTAGCAGCGCAGGGCAGTGGATGGCATGTGAGCTCCCCCCACTGCCCGTGTCCGGGTGGTGCATGTGCGGCCTGCAGAGGGGCACCACTGTCCTTGCCCTCCAGCCCTACTCCTGGGAGGCGGCAGTGTTCAGTGGTGGGTGGCGGCACTCCACTCCTGCCTGCATTTAGTACCCCAGGGGTATGCGTACCCCCAGTTGACAACCCCTGGTTTAAGGTGTTCTCTATTCAATTTTGGCATTATGTTCTGTCCCTGCTTAATTTGCTCAGGATCATTGGATCAGGCCAATATTGATGTGTTAGCTACATTTTTCACCTACCACATGAGTTAAAACCCTCTCTCTTATTTCACCCGATAAGATTTCAAATAGGCTGAGGTTCATCATTCAGTTTCACCCTTTAGGACATGCCCCTTCAGGGTGCATAAAAGAGTTATAGTTAGATCACCCTAACCAAGCTTAGGTCAATAATATAACGGGTTGGCTCTTCAAGCATTCACAAGGCTTTAGTCACCCTAAAAATGGTGCATGTAATCTGAAGTTAATACTCAGAAGATGAGAACTAATTTGAGACTGGAATGTGTTAACCTGATCTAACATGGGTTCATTTGGCACACTGAATGTTTGCACAGGTCCATAGCACTGCCCTGGCTCTGGGAAAGCCCAGCCATCCTTTCCAGTTCTGGTGTTGTGCTTTTTTTCCCCTACCAACCCAGGCCGAGCTATTTTTACCCACCTGATCAGTACACTCCTGGACCAGGCAGCCCTCTCCCTTCCCTGCCCCCCACTTCAGACAGATCAACCCTCTCCCCCAACACTGAACCTACCAGTTGCCTCCCTGGCAATTTACTTGCCTCTAGCTGCCCATGCAAACACTTGCACATGGAGGAACCCAACTCAGGTTTAGGTAGCTCAAAGCAAGCCTGTTAACCTGAGCTGGGTCTTCTGACTGTTTGCACCCCAGTCTGTGTCCTCCTCCACTGATGTAACTTTGCATGTGTCCTGTGCACCAAGCATTGTTCCTGTTCTGCTTCCATGTGGGAATGGATCTTGCTTGGGGTAACTTCCAACTCTTCCCCAAGTTTCTTCTAAGTGCCATTCTGGTTATGTAGGATGGTTTCATTAAACGTGAAGGACGCAAAGGTGGCCAGGTATTGAATTAGTCTTTATTGTATTCTCAGTTGTAGAATGAATTTCCAGAGAGAATTAGACAGTTACAATTTTCCCATTGATTTTGTGAATGAACAAATCCCTGTGATTTTGTGGCTATGCTCTGTAATGGGACTTTTTCTTTTCCTTGGTTAACAGATCCTGCAAATTGTATTATTCATGTCTGTGCAGTGAGCAAGTTTGATGGTGTAGAACAATAAATTGCAGTAAGGAATCAATACATTACTTCCAAGAATGTTTATGGAGAGCTTTCCATCCCTACTGAAACAATGTAACTTTTTTTTTTACCCCTCCCAGATTTACAATCGTTTGCTTGCAGTTCATTATGTACAGGAGCTCTGTTGGAATTGGAACTTACGTCTCCCTGGTTTTGTATTAGATGTCTCTTGGTGAAATCCCAGAGCTGACAGATTGAATAAGTTTATAGAAGTCAGTAATCTCTGCCTGGAGACTATCAATCACTCCCCTATTAAACCACAATAGCCACACAATTAATCGATCAGTTCAGGGGAAAAATCACTGTTTCAGTTCACTTAGCCTAACTTCTCTGACAAAATCTTCACTCAAATGTAAAATGGAGGAACTACTTTTCTAGATTTTCCTGTGCCAATCCCTTCTTCTATCTGGATTACTAATCATTTGAAAAAAACACAACCAACCACACACGTTCCAGTGCACTGTGGAAATCAATGTCATATGATGAGGGCAGATTCCGCGGAGCTACCAGAATGAAATAAATTAGAAAATATCTAATCATACTACTTCATCCGTTTTACACAAATGCTGACACATATTTCATTTGTAGTCGCATTCCTGCATTCTTTGATTTGGATGGAAATGATAATATAGAAGTTTTCTGTGCAAGTGTGGTGGTGAAAGAAGGGGTAGAGAGTAAGAGAGAGAAAGTAGAAGGGGTGTCAGAGGAGTTATATTCCTGGGGTATAATCACGGCCCTGCCACTCACTTCAGTGGAATCAGAATTTCATTCTTGACTCGAATCCAGGGCCTGATCCAGCTGCCATAGAAGTAATGGGAGAAGTTCCTAATGGCATCAGTGGGGCTGTATCATACCACTTTGCTTTTCCTATAAGGAAATTATGTTAGTTTCTGCAGAGGCAGAAAATGCCAAAAAAGATTTTATCTATGTTCTGACTCATGCAACAATAAGGTAGTGAAGACATAATGAATACAATGCCTCTAATGGCTAGCTGTATGCCTGAAGTATAAGATCATCTTTAAGAGTAATGTCTTACAATATATACTGAGTATAAAATATATTTGTATAGATAGATCCTCCAGAAACTTTCATTTTAAACTCCCCCAATCCCTTTTAAATAATTGTCATGTTAAATGTATTATTACCTCTAAGGCAAGAGAAATGTTCCTTGCCTTTCCAATTCTCAAAGCTATCTTTGTATTACATGTTGGCATTAATATATACACATTAGTTTTTATCTTTGCCATATTTAGTTATTCATTTAACATCTAAACATGCACTAATGGTTACTGTGCTTTTTTGATTTGCAGAAGTTCTGTCGGAAATAATTGCAGCCTCAGCCAGAACTCAAACAGAACTCAGGTTAGAGATGAGGAAGAAAAGAAACAGCATTCCTTCTACCTTTCTTTTTATTCCAAAGTTACATTGGTAAAGCTAGTACATTAATAATGCTGGCTGCTTCTTGCAACAGAGGTCTCTGCTTCAGGTCAGTAATTAACTATCATATATTCATTGACTTTCAGGAAACAATTTGACTCATAAATCAACTACACGTGTAAAAAAAGATTACTGAGGAATCCAATTAAGTTAAACATAAATTACCACATAGGTCCTCATTCACCACAGTTTATGCGGGGTAGAAAGAAGTGGATGGAGCCTTGGACACACCCGGGGCACTTACAGACCCATGGGTTACGGATGGGAAGAGATGCAGTCTCCCTATCTGCCCTGTCCATTAGACACTATGCTTATGGAAACCATTTAAGTAGCTGAACATTTAAGTAGCTTAAGTAACCATTTAAGATACATCAGGGAGATTTTGTGCCTCACATTTTTCTTGTGGTGTGCAGTAAAAGAGAGGGAGTTGGGTCTCTTCATTATCCGTCCTAGAGCTAAAGTCTCCCATGGCACAGTCATTTTGTTATTCATGTCTGCCTCTTGGAGCAATGTTGACATGCCATTGAAGCAATCAGTGATGGAAGACATGCAAAATTAGTTTGCACTTATTCACGTATGTTTCTTGAACATATATCCATCTTTTCCAACCCAGTTTTTGCCCATGTAGCCTACAGTTGCAGCTGCATTTGTATATTTAAAAAATGGGCAATGTCTAGAGGACTAGTTCAGGGCAGCTCTCCCTAGAGATGCCATACTAGAGGTTTCTTTCTTTTCTTTCCTTTTTTTTTTAAACTTGTTACTTTTTCCCCCTTTCGGCTGGACTTGCAGGACTTTCAAAGAGCAGCATTTTCAATAATTCACTAAATAATCTGTAATGTTTTCTAACTTTTACAGCACTCCAGGTTGGCAATCTGGATGAGTGTTTATAGCCCCCGAGTCTGCCACAAATCAAAGAATTCATGATACAGCAAATACGCTTTCAAAATGAGACTGCTCTGGAAAACAAACCTATTTGTTTGTGCAGTGATAGTTGTAAAAATCAAGGGAGATTTTAAACTAAAAGGACGACTCCACCTATGAAATGATAACAGTTTATGCTAAATAATTTTCGAGGTAGACAAAAACAGCATAGAAAATGTTCTCAGCGCCCTGGCTTACTAGAAGCCCCTATCCCAGAGATTCATTTTAATCTGTAATGGATTGGGGTGGAAAGATGTCAAGGCACTGCATTCCCACTCAGATCAGTGAGTTAGGTGATCACTGCAGGCTGCTTCAAAGCAACTGTCCCCCTAGAATTTAAGCTATTTAATTGAGAAAGTCTATTTCAATCTTTAGTTGGGGGCAGAAAAAAAAAATAAAAAAAACTAACCCTCACGCCATGCAATAGCAAGAGCAGAGTTTAATCACATGGAAGCAAAAGAAATAGAAATGGAAATGAAAAATAACCCTGGACTTAATGCTGTTCATTGCTCTCTCTTATCTTCGGCACTATCTGGAAGAGTGTGATTGCATTTTTGTACTCCAGTCTGAACTGCCACTTCTCGCTGCCATTGTTTACTAGTTATGCAAAAGGGAAATCCAGTTATTTTGGACAGGAGCCGAACGGCCATGCTTAAGTTGTAGGGACAGGCAGAAGAAACAGGTTTCTTTTTATTTTACTGTACTTTTAAAATGGAAACTGAAATAAGTGTTGGATCCTTATAAAGAGTGTTTTAGAAACATAGCGATTTTACTGCAGGGGCTTTCTAGACTATTGACATTCCCATTCTTAGAGGTTTGCTCCCCTAAACTTTGCTTTGAGCTTTTCTTGTTTGAAAACCATAAATACCAAGCAGAGTCATCTAGTTTTGCCTGTTTTCTAGTCCGAGCTAGACTGCTGGATCAGACCCACAAGGAGATGTCAAAGTTTTTATTCCTCCCCCAAGAAGCTCTCTTTCAGATGAGTTGATGGCAACACCGATGTAACTTCTGCCAGATGAATGAGATAGAAAAAATCTCATCCAAAGTTTGGATCTGGATTCAGTCTGGGATTATTTAAAGTTTAAACAAAGTGAGAACTGAGTGGTTTGCACTCATGTGCTGCTATGAGCACACCAGCTCAGGATCCGGAAAAGTCTTTGGTACAGTAATGGAGCATATGTTACTCCCTCATAGCTTCCCCATCATCCCCTCTCTGTGCTACTCTGCCTATTAATGCCCAGTTTTCTGGTTTTTCACACTTAGGCCTAAGTAGAACGAAGCATCTCTTAGTTTTAATCAGTAGGATCAGCTTTTCCCCCCAAATTTAGTCTGTTAATATCTCTTCTCTTTTACATTATACTTAACAAATATTAATTTCATAGGAAAAAAGCTTGTTGTTTGCTCACATATAACATTATTTTCTAAGTGTGTGTCTATATACTGTAGGAGATGCACAGCCCTTAAGAGACAGAGAGACTGGGTGGTTTGATTTAAAAATAAGACAGGTTTCTGCTGTGGAACTAATCCAGTTTTCTGGGAGCCTTTCTGTTGGCCTCAGTGGAAGCTGGACTGGATCCTTTCTATCTTTCTCCTTCTACTACTCTCAATAATCAAACTTCGAAATAACACAACTGTTAAGTAGCACACGGCAAACTAAATAATTTACTTACTGGAGGCCTTCCTAAGCAGCACTTTTCCTTCTGAAGATTAAGGGCTGTCAGTGTACTTCAAAATCTGTTGCTTTTCTGCTCTCCTTTGCCAGGAATACATCTGGTTCATCTAACCAGCTGTAAATGCTGAGCTTTAATTACTTGCTGAAAAGTCGTTCTGACAAATCTATAACCCATGCTTACTATTTAACGACTTTCCAAATCCTTGAAGAAAACAGGATTTTTGACCTGCTCTCACATTCCCAGGATCTGAACAACTTCTTGAAATACCATTTCCAGTGAAAAAGAAATACTATTCATTCTAGCTCAGTTTTATAACTAGTATAAAGCTTCAGAGGACATCAGGATCAGAGTAAAGCCATCACTGGGTAAGAGAGATGTAATTAAAATGTCCGTTTCTGTACTGCTAGCTGTCCTGACGCAAAGAATGTTGGCCGTCCTTACCGCGTGGTAGAAGCTGTAGAAATTACTCAGCGGTTACGGTGGGTCATCAGCAGAACTAGAGTCCCCAGGCTCCCAGAGAGGTACTGTGGGCAAAAAGACCAATGACACTCTTTAGCTATATGGACAAAAGAATATCAAGCAGTACTCAAGGGGTTTTGTATTCTCTTTAGCTGGCACTGTTACAACAGCTCCTAAAATCCCATGCCCAGTTCGGGTGTCCACAACTGAAGAAGGATGCTGGAAAATTGGAGGTGGTTCAGAAAAAGCCAAAGGAATGATAAAAGAACTACAGCAAACGCTTACAAAGACTCGAAGACCTCCATTTGGGGTTTTTTGTTGTTCTCCCGCCCTGGCGGGGGGTCGGGCTAGAAGATCTACTAGGTCCTTTCCGACCCTTAATCTATGAATCTATGAATCTATTTAGTCATCTTATTAAAAAAAGACGACGAAGAGGTGACTTTATTAGAGTCTGTAAGTACCCAAGGACCAACAATTTTATAATATATAAAAGATATAACAAGCTGAAGTTAGACCAATGCAGCGTTGACATAGGAGTTTTACTCTATGACCTAAAATTAATCAGATGAGGATTCGGTTGATTTTTTTCAGAATTCTAGACTGGAAGGCCTCTAGAGAAGTTCAAAACCAAGGATGGTTAGGGATATCACCATACTACATTTCCACTTGTTGGCACCACCGAAAAAACTCATTGGCAACCTGATAACTTCCCATGTGACTAAAATGTTTGAAAGTTCATGATACCTTTTAACCCAATCACTTTACTGAGTTTTATTTGGTGATTTTTCCCCATCATTTTCATCAGGAGTTTGTCAGAGCAAAAAATGAGTAAAGATCTTAGATAAGCCGCTGGCCTAGTAGGTTTAGTATCTTTATTTTTAGACAAATGTTGTTGTGAGCTTTATTTTCCTCCCACAATCAGTACTACACTGCTGAGAAACCATACATCTCAGTACTAGTGGAGTTACTGAAGAATTGCTTGGCTTTGCCCTTATCTTGACCAGACGCCTGCAGAGATTTAATTCATGCATTTTAGCACAAGATGGATTACTGTAATATGCTTTTGGCTGATCTCTCAGAGGTGAGTGTTGGTAAACTACAAGCAAAAATGTTTCTGTCAAGCATTTGACATGTACAAAGTACCAAGAGCATGATTTTGTCAGTTTTATATTGGTTGTCAGTCAGCGAATGAAAAGAAAACAAAGTCAGAATTGCAACAATCAGCACTGCAAAGATCAGATCCATGCATTACACCAGTAAGGCAACAGAACCCAACATGTCCTGCACCCTTTCCCACCTCCTTCTTATGGGCCAGATCCGATCGTTAACTTTGTCTGACAAACACCCCACATCTTTTGGGAAGAATTTTGCACATTTGTGTCAAAGACAAGATTTGTCCCATCATGATTTGTCCTGTGTAAACAGTGTGTTAGATTTGTCGCAGGTCTATTGGCAATTCCATTGGACTAACTCTACATGCACAATATCTGTTAAACTTGCATTGAATTTTAGTTGTTTTTCCACTTTTCTCATGTTATGTAGCCATTTTATCCCACATGCTTAGTCTTCAGTGGGACTGTTCTTATAGGGTTAAATGCCAAGATTTATTTAGAAATCTTTTAGATCTATTGTGCGCCAAATTACCTGTTTTCCAAAACCTTTGATGGAAGGGGGTCAAGAAAGGTGCTGAATAATTTTGCGAAGTAAGAATAGCCTAAAAAAAATACTTAGACTGGAAAAAAATTGTGGCACACATATGAAGTATTCCAAATAAACGCTTGATTGTAATGCTAATACAAAAACAAGAAAGAAGATAGCTTGTATTCTTTTTCTCTCTTTTTCTCTCTTTTTATTTCAAGACATTTTGAAAGCATTTCTAGCTTCTAGTCATCTTTAATTTACCAGTATTCAGAAACATAAGAAAAAAAGGAAGGGGGAGAAAAAAAGGTATGTATAAGCTTCAAAAACCACGTCAGGGAAAGATGAATGCCCAATTTAGCTCCAAAATCCAATAGCATTTGATGTCAGATAAAAGGCTGGGATTTTCATTTACTTTGTTAATCATAAGTACAATGAGGAGAGGAGAATATCTTTTTTAATTATTTCATTTCATCGTAAGTATGATTTCAGTGATGCAGATCTTAAAAATGTACTCACTGAAGTGAATTAAAATCTTTTTACTTACACTCTCCAATAAAATCATCAGAGCAAAGTGTTTTATTGAGTTCTCTTTGCCAGTTCCTTACCCCAGCTTGGAGGTAGTAATCTGTATATGTGTCATATAGACACATTTTGTGTAAGTTCAGAGCCAGACGTGTCTGCCATCAGTTGGTATAAAATTCAGTAATGATGAACACGTGTAAATACTCAAGTGTAATTACAGCTGTAATTATGAATAACGGCCCACAGATCACATTACGTCTTGATTAAACATTGCTAAGAAAGAATATAGTTTGATCTACGTGCCTGCAATGTCTATGTCAGACAGGTTGTCAGCAACAAGGGCTGGGTTCAAATATCCAGGTGCCTCTCTTAAAACTAACACCAGGATTTGGGGATACCAAAAATATTTTCTGGGCATCCTTGTTAGGCAATAGTTGCCTAATAAGCATCGGGTCACTGGGAGAGGGAGGAACTTGGCACAGCAACCATCTGGCTAAATGAATGAGTAATAAAGCAGTGGCCGGCGGTAACTTCAGTAAGCTGGGTCTAAATCAGTTCCCCACATTGTGTGCCGATCCCGTGGCCACGTGCCCATCACCATATGCCATATCACTTTCCCACCCCCAACTCCTAGTTTGACGTCGGTGGGCAATGCATTTCAAGAGTCCTTGGGTGTCTCTAGGCAGGCCTGCCTCCAGTCCCTTGGGAACAGTTGTCTGGTTCCACCCTGAGACTCCACCACCTAAACCAGTCATATTTACGTCAGCTTTGGTGGCTGGCTGGAAGGAATTTTACTAGGGTTCATCAGCACGGTAGCGATAGCCTTTCCTACATTGCAGTCTATCAAGGAGACATTTCTCACGGTCTTTATCCAAATACTAACTCTCTCTAGTCTCTCACAGTGCAAGATCCTCCGTGGAGGAGAGAAGTAACATCTAGAACTCATAATCAATGTTCCTGAAATAATGTACCCAGTCATCCCTCCTCTCTTTTCTCTCTCTCAGTTCAGTTCAACTATCTCAACAACTCTGCGTTTGTGCATAGTGATGGTCACCCCTCAAGTGTCACAGGAGGAATTCTGGATAGAAAACCTATGTAAATGAGGTTCTCTGGACCTAGACTGTTCCCTGTTCACTAATAAGTTAGGGCAGCAACTCATTTGGAGCTTTTGTCCAGCTGGAGCTCTGAGTTAAAAAGATTCTGCGCATGAAACAGCACCAAAGCCTCCTTTCCCGGCTCACCGCAGATAGGAGCAGAGGCCTGCTTACCTGTGGAGCTTCAGACTGCAGGTTTTACGTGTTTTTGTTGAAAGACTATGCACAACCAAAGGCATGCAGAGCGATCGATCAGTATGGAGATACAGCTAGCAGAAATCAGAAATCAATCCCGCAAAAAATCTAAGGAAATCTGCTGCCTTCTTGAATATTCTGCCCCATGTTCCTTTTCTGACATGCACATAAAATGTGTGTGTAAAAAGCAGAAAGCAAGTTTTGAAACAAAATCCCCAGAGAAACCTGATTAATATTCTGTTTGTAGCTAGAGAGATATATGCCTTGTTGGTGAATTGTAAAATTTTATATAAGAAGGAAAACAAACAATTTTGCCTCTTTGCAACAATCCCAAGGATAGTCTCCATTCACAGTTGCCATATTTCTTCTCTGATTTTGCTGGTGAACTAAATACTTCAGAATCCCTGCTAACATAGTCCCTGCTTAAACTATTAGTATCATAATCTTTTGATGGCAAAAATGATCTGATAGTCACTGATAAGCAACTTCCAGTGAATACTGGAATTGTATTCTGCATCACAACATACTATCCCTACAACTCAGCTCTCCTTAGAGAAGAAACTAGAGATTTAAGTTTTAAAAAATCAGCTTGTTAGCCAGCTTTTCTATTTACTTTCTAAACTGGTGTGGTCAGGGGACTGAAGGTCTCTTTCTACTGTTCTCTGTGGCCTCTCTCTCTTTCTTTCTGAACTTCTGCCTAGTTTAGTAAGATTTTGCTACCATAACACATATACTGTACCGTTCCTTTTACTTAGTCTTTTATAATGCACTCTGTGTGACACGATACAGTAGCAGGTACCAGTATGTGAGTCCATTTGTTGTATTTCATTTACCATGTAGCTGCCATGGATCAGACAACAAAACCCTGCCTATCTATACTTATCCTCTGTCAAAAAATCAAGCTGAGGGTCCACCTGAGTCTACTGGCCCATGCCACTGGTGTGGTTAAAGCATGCCAGTTCCCATGGGCAGCAGCCCACAAGGGAGTGATGTGGCTCATACTACATCTGGCTCTCTCATTCCCCTGTCTACATTATAAACATTAGGGCTGGAAGGGCCTTTGGAAGAGCAGAGTCCAGCCCCCTGTCCCAGGGGCAGGAAGTCAGCTGGGGGACAAAGGATCCCAGCAAGAGAGGCATCCAAATGTTTCTTAAAAGAGTCCAGAGTAGGTGCTTGCACCACCTCTGAAGGTAGTCTATTCCAGGCCTAGGGGGCTCGGACAGTAAAGAAAGTTTTCCTTATGTCCAGCCTGAAATGGTCTTGGAGGAGTTTGTGACCATATGACCTTGTCATCCCTTGGGGCACTCTGGTGAACAGGCGTTTCCCCAGATGCTGATGCACACCCTTATATACTTATAGGCAGCCTCTAAGCCTGTGCTTTTCCAGGCTGAAGAGTCCCATAACTCTCAGCTTCTCTTCATAAGGCCTGTTCTTCTGCCCTCTGATCATGCGCGTGGCTCTCCTCTGGACTCTCTCAAGCTTTTCCACATCCTTTTTAAATTGTGAAGCCCAGAATTGGATGCAGTGCTCTCACCAAGGCTGAGTACAGTGGGAGGATAACATCCCGAGATTTGCTTGAGAAATATCTATGGATGCAAGCCAGAGTTTTGCTCACTTTACCAGCTGCAACATCACATTGGTTGCTCACATTCATCTTGTGGTCAATCATGACCCCCAAGTTCCTTTCAACCATGGTGCTAGCAAGCGTAGCACTGTCGAGCCTATAAGCCTGCTGCGAGTCCCCCTGCCACTGAGGTGGAGTACCTTGCATTTTTCCATATTGAATGTCATCAGGTTTTTATCCACCCATTTTCTAAGCCTGTCAAGGTTGGCTTGGATCACCAGCCTATCCTCAGGTGTGCACGCTTTACCCCAAAGTTTGGTGTCATTGGCAAACTTGGCCAGTCCGCTTCTGACACCAGTGTCCACATCATTAATAAAGGTGTTAAAGAGTATAGGTCCAAGGATGGAGCCTTGAAACACAATGACTGTTCTTAATTGACTTTGCCCATTTTGGGGGCCATACGAGTCTAGAATGGCACCACATACTCAAGCCTCTGGAGTCATAGCAAGATAGCTTGACTGCTCTGCTACCTTGCCCCCTAACTTGTTTGTGTAGAACTGGTTGGATGTTGCTCATGGAGGGTCTGAGACTAAGAGTGGGAAAGCAGAGTAGTGTATACTTTGTGCAGTGTGCATTCATAGCACCCACCAATGTATGTTAGCTCTACCCTGACAGGAACATTGGTAGAAAAAAGAGAATAATTTAGCCTCAGTTGCTCTTGAATCCTTGGCTTTTTGGTGTCAGTTATGACGAAGAAAGTTGTCTACTGGACTAAGATCACTTGTTAACCCCTAGTGCGTAGCAGAGACGGGCCACCACCAGAACTCTTTCTGTCATGACTCCCCTCACCCTTGTGGCATTTTATGTAGAGTGGACCTTGGATATAAGTCACCCTATGCATTTCTTTTCCAAGAACTTAGCCTATCTGACAAAGTTTTGTAAACCAAAATTGTATCCTTGACCACCAATTTGCACTAGATTTGAGCTAGCAAACATGGAGACATGAAAGGCTCCTGCTTGGCCATTCGCTTTGTAGTTTTCGGCCCTGTGGATTTTTCTAGGGGGCGTTCTGGAAGAGAACACATTGCGCACTGGAATGAAAGGAGGACACAACAAAACATGCTGCACAGCAGTGACAGCCCTCTGCTGCGTTTGCACCCTGTGCAGACAGCAGGGATATTTCATTTCATGTATCAGGCACAACTGGCTGGAATAATTCCACAAAGCACTATGCTAACAAAGAAAGAAGCATGCTTTTTTGTTGCCTTTTTTTAAATTTCTTTTTTAAAGAATAGTCTAGGCACATGGGGCAGAGGTTTTACTTCAAGGTATTGCACTGGGATACAGCATCATAGCTTTTTCATGTAAAGTCAGGACCACACACCAGGGACTATTCTAAAGGTTTGATTAAGCTCACTGAACCCCAGATTTGCATCACTGCTGAATTACAAGCTTAACTAACACTGAACCGACATGTCCATAAATTCTGACGAAGGGTTTTTGAACCCGAAAGCTTGCTTAAAAATTGTTTTCCAACTATTTAAGTTGGTCTAATAAAAGATATCAGATTCACCCAAAGAACCTTGTCTGCCTATGTCCAAGTAGCACAGAGTAAATACAATGGAAAAGATGCAGGTATTGTTGTCTAAAGACTCAATATAAGGCACGTTTTGAATTTGGAATTTAACTGAACGTATTAGAAATAAGAAAGATGAGAAGAAATGCATGTAACCTGCCTTAACTTTTATTGCTGTTGTTGAGAATTCAATATGCCAGAGAGACAGGTTTCTAAAACTGGAGGAAAGGGGAAGGGAAGGGGGATAATTGGGGGGGG
>NW_017729009.1:20873785-20879891 GCF_001723915.1 Gavialis gangeticus
ATGTGGATTAATGTATGGCCTGGGTGTGGACAGTTATGTGACCTAAGGAGGACATACGGGGCATTTATACATGTGGTCCGGGAGTGGCTGGGGGGGATATAAGTAACTATTTTCACTAGTGCTGCTGGATAGCCTGGGAAAAGTTAAGGGCAGTGAATGTGCTGAGGCAGGTGTATTTTGTCTGATGCTCATATTATAGTTTATCAGGGAAAGTAAATCAGAACATGCAAACCTAACCCTAGCACGCTTGTGAGGGTGCTGGAGGAGTGCTCTTCTACTTCCCCCTTGTCCTGGGATAAGTGAAAGCCCATGAGTAAGCTCGCTTCTTTTTCTTTCTTGAAACCCAATGGATGCTTTAGTACCTAAAGGAGGGTAGAGATGGCTAGTGTGCAGGTGGATTTTGACTCTATCCCCTTTCCCCACTTTCAGTAATGTGTGAAGATGACAGGGTAGGAGAGCGAACCACGCTTTTTTCGGAGGATACACAGCCTGTCAGCTGTGCTCTACATCATCCTCTCGTACTTCATCTAACAAGTTTGACAACACATTTGGACATGAACTAGCCCGTGACTTGGAGACCCTGGCATATTGAAGGAAGCCAGGCTTGGTATCCCTACTGCTTGAGGTACCTACATGAAAATGATGCAAGGGGACATGCGTCTGCAGGTCCTGCAGTTTCTTTTTTACATGTTTTTTCTGAAAAAGCTTCACACGCTTAAAGGGAATTGGGAGCCGGTCCTAAGACATGAGTCAAGTATGATACAAGGCCAAAACTGAGGAATGTCTAGAGGCTACTGCTTGCACTAACAGCACATTGTGAATACCCAGGAGGACCCATGCTGTACTAGGGGAAGCAGCACAATGTTTTTGACTTAGGGGAAGAATGCAAAATGCACTGAAGGATATTTTTATTCGCTGTCCTGGAGATTAATGTGAGAAAGAAAGAAGGATTTTTTGAAAGCGACTGCAATGAAAAATCCTCCCAGTTAAGCATAGAAAAGTGTAATTACTGCCCAAACCACCCGAGTAGTCTATCTCTTTGTTGATAGCAGAAACACTTTTATTGACTGTGGGTACAGAGGGCTGGCCGCTGGTCTAAATAGTATGCAGATTTATAAGTGTATTTTGAACTTACCTCAATAATAGATGCCACCTGGAAAGGAAAAGCCTGGGATACCTACAGGTGGCACATATCATTAAAGACAAAGGTTATCAGACTGTGGGACAGAGCTGTGGATTTTAAAGTTGGCTAAATAAGTTGTTGAGTTAATTTAGTCCTTTGTCTCCTTATAAATTAGCCACAAGACCACTTTCTTTTGTATTTATTTGGTCACTGTTAAAATATTTGCCAAATAATTATGCAAACATACTTCAGTCCAGTAATTTTCCATGATGAGTACTGCTTCAAGCTTTCATTAATTCTGCTCTAGGATTGGCCACCTACCTCACATGATATTGCTTCTGCTTCTTAATTAGACAACTCCACACATCAAAAAAATATATCTCAAGATAACTGCATGAAAGCTTTCAGGGTGAATAAACATGCAAATACTTATTGTCCTTATAAAAACTCTTGCATTTTTAATGGGTGTGTGCAAATATTTACAGGAAAGAAATAAAAGGGGTCGTAACATGAATGCAAAATGAATTCTCTGTTTTAATCAAATACTTTTGCCTAGACCTATTGTAAAGAATAATTAAGAAGACACTATTCATTGTTTTACTTCACTTACTCTGTAAAGGCAGATACAAATATTAGCACAGAATCTGAAACAAGACAATTAGACATCTCTAGACAGGCTTTATATTTGCATATCTTTATACATGAATCACAAAAAAATAGTGATGGAATTAACCTCTGAGAATATTTAGCATATGGCTTACCAGCAAAAAACTGTTCCATTTAGTATATTTACTTCTTCTTTGTTCAGAATAATTTGAAATATCTATAAGGTCGGCAGAATTTCTACCGTCTCTTGGGAGACTAGTCCACAGTTTGATCGCTGTTCTTATGGTAAAAAAGATAACCTGAAAATACTTATTTGTGTGATGTGGGCCAAGATTTTTGATTAGTCTGGGTGAGAAATGAACATTTGACTCTACAGCTTTAGAATACTACCCACACGACAACACCGGGGCACTTCCCCTTGCACAAAATGGTTGTTCCTACTTGGGAGGTGCACTCAAAGTCAGTACATAAGAACAGCGGGCAGCCTAAAGTTGACAGAAAATATGACTTTTAAAATATATTTATTTCTCCTTTGCTCCACACCACATTAAAGCCCTTTCTGACTCATGTATCTTTTTCATATCTTCCCTTATGTATTTTTTTTTCAATCCGTGACTAATGGACTAAAATCTGTTAGTTATTGGTTGCTCTTAACTTCCCGAGGCTAGATTTTTAACCCTTGCTGAAATCTTGTAAGCTGCCTCCTGCTTAATCCTCTTGGTCAGGTAGCAGCAAAGGCATGCAGAAGAGTAGCCACAGACATATTGTTCCTACCCATTTTATAGTGCAGAGAAGTGCGTGGGTCTAGGAACTGGATGGGGCTAAGGTCTGTTCCCTGACAGAAGCAGATATGCTAGTTGGCATAGCTGAGCTGGAATGAGGAAAGAGGTATTTGGTGGCAGGGCAGGAGGAGCAGTCTCCTGCTTTCCTTTTGGAGCATCAGCTGTGATGATCTACTTTGCTCTCGTCCCCGCTTCCCCTTCCTCAGTGTAGACAGTGTGGCCACAACGTGACCTTTCAAACGCGTGCATGTAAAAGTCCACTTTAAATACATTTGTCAGCTTTTTGCCACCCACAAATAACTATCAACTGGAAAGGAAAAACTTGGCAGCTGGCCCCCGACTATGTTCTGAAGTGCTGGCTCTGGAGGCCCATCACATCCAAACTTTTACATCGCTTTTCTTCTGTGTTAATTTTTAGTCACAAGTTCAGCTAAGTGAACCATTAAAAGTGAAACAAACTGAGCTGAACGACAAATTAAAATGTGCCTCAGGCAGCCAACACGTTTCTTTTTTAACTTCCATCTGTCGAGTGTTGGCTTGTGAGGTATGTGACAAAAAGCATCTTTGCTCATGGAGGACTTTTCACTCCCGCGGAGAGGTGGCCTTATGGATGGCGAAGGTTTTTTCAGGTTGTGGATCTCGAGTTCACAAATTACAGAATTTTCGCATTGCATGCCTCTTCTGGGGAACTAAATGGCAGAATGCTAATTTCATATGAACACAGAAACTAGATCTTTAAAATTGGCTATGAATTTCTGATACAAGGACAGGGGCAGCTGTGGCAAAGGTATGTTGTTTAGTTAGCATCTAGGATAGTGGTTCTCAACCAAGGGGCTGCATTAGCACTGTTAGGCATGCATACATAATTCATAAGATAACTCAGTGTTTAAATGGGAATTCATACTTTTAAAAGCATTCTGACTTGTTATCAGCTGTCTGAGATCTTTGCAACAGAAGAACTGCGCTTCTTTTTCTGTTGTCAAAAAACATGTGACAAGAAAGAGCTCAAGGCATGCCCTGAGTCTAACTAGGGATGCTTTGAGCAGAAGGTTGAGAACTACTAAATTAAGAGCCCTAGTCATGGACTAGGAACACACTATGCTAGATGGTGAACAGAACTGAGTGTGAAAAACCTTTCCCAAAGAGCTTAAATTTAAGAATATTCTCTTTAGCAATGGGAAAATCATAATCTCCCTCTATCTGTTGGTGGCAAATGCAGGAAAATGTGGATGACTGTCTAAAAGTATCAAAAGCATTTCACTGGCTGGGCAACAGTAATAGTTTTCAGGTTTTGGGAAAGTCATGTAGGGGTCCAACTTTGCAGACTTCATGTACTTGGGGACACTAAAAGCCTGGCTGGCTACAAACGATATATTCTGAAAAAGTCTAACCAGGAGTGGAAAACTGCCAGGTGATTGATTCAAAGCACAAATGATCACTGAGACCGTTAGCAATTATTTACTCTAACACGTCTCTAAAAATGCATTTTTCATTCATTATTCTATGACCTATATATGTAACTGGTCAAATGATATCAGGTGTGAATCTTGGAATTTTCCTTTTGTCACATAATTATCCATAAAAAACACTGTTATGTCCTTTGGGGATTGTGGGTAAGGGTGTGTGAAATGGGCCGTGTTTAATTTGGATTCGGATTTGGCCCGAATCGGGGACAGTGATTTGATTCGTTGATTGGGATCACTGTCCCGATTCGATTTGGCTGAATCCGAATCTGAAGATTTGATGCGGCCATAGACACAGCTTTAAATGTGTTTTCTACATACCTTGAGGTACCAGGCATGGCTTGTGAATGCTGCAATGGTGGGGTAGATGGAGTGTCTCACAGGACGCAAACCCAGAAGTGGACCAGAAGTGCTTCTGGGCCACTTCCGGGTCTGCTGCTGAGTGGGCTGGGGACCCCCCCATGCTCCTATGGGATGTTCCATCCACCCCAGCAGCTCAGTATTCACGAGCCACCTGGTACCTTGAGGTATGTAGAAAAATGTATGCTGTGTTTATGTCCGAAATGCCAAATCTTTCTGAATCTCTCCAAATCGATTTAGAAGGTTCCGATTTGATTCGGAGAGATTGAAGGGTCTCTTGATTCAATTCAGATTCAGAGATTCGGCCACCAACCCAAGCTGAACTTCTGCCAAACCAAAACAGCGACTGAAGCTTCATACAGCCTTAGTAGTTAGCACCCTGTAGGAAGTGCATTAGTAAAACACAGGGTTTGTTCCTGACAGATAAAAGGAGGATTCTGCAGCAGAACAATTTGCTGTCTTTTCAATGAACAAAATTGTTCAGGGACAAGGGGTTAATCATGTGCATTTGCACCTGAGAGTGTGAATATGTGTCACCAAACTGTAGTTGGAAATCATTCCTCTCTACCTTGATCTGTCATTGTTGAATTTCTGAACTTTCCCACCTCTCTTTTTGCCAGGGTTTTGTAGAGCGAGCGGAGGCCATTCATAAATTTCACACAGTAGTATATAGAAGAGGGATAGGTCTCCAATGTATAATCTGGCCATGTGTTTAATGGCTGTGGTAGGATCCCATAAGGTTAGGATGGAGACCTACCATGGATTGCAGAAAACTACCAGGATAATTGAATTAGCTGGCAAGTATTCTTTTTTCTCCTCTAAGAGCTTCTTACTATTCATTAAGAAACAAAAATGAACCAAAAGAATTTAAAAAGCCTGATAACCACTGAAACCAAAAATATTGTTGTTTTTTGCCTTATATGTTCAGGGTTTGGGTTTGAGTTTTCCAATGAAAAAAAGTTGACACAAGCAAGCATATTCAATAGAAATGTTTGTTTTTCTGAAAGCCCAATTTTTTAATGAAGAAAAGTTTTGCTGGACAAAATTTTGCTTATTAGCACTACTATATATATAAACAAATGGTTTGGGCATGGATCATCTGTGTAGGACTAGAAACATGTTCAGGTTATGATAAGAGAAACACAAACTTTACTTTGCATCTAGAAGTTTTCCCTGTTTTACCTACCTGATGCCGTGCTACTTTAGAAAAAGAATCTTTTAGACAAGGCATAATGAAAAGCCAACTGCTTTTTTTGTGCCCCATCAAACAACTTCCCTTTGTAACTTGAGAAATAGACACATTGGTTAAGTACAGACATTCAGGGAGGGTAGGGGGGGAGGTTAAAAATGGCCACCTGATCTAAGGTAAGTCAAGATGGGGAGACTAGTGGGATGGGGTGTTGGGGGAGATGGGAGAGGCAAGAAGGCTTGAGGAGAGGACTGGAGGGTCTGTGGGTGCAGATGACATCAACAGAAGGGATTGAGGGGATGGAGGGAAGGTGGCATCCACGGGGTGGGGGAGAAGTGGGATCTGTAGGAGGGATGGAGGTGCAGGCACTATCTGGAAAAGCAATCAGAGGGATCAGGAGAGCGGGGGGGGGAAGAGGGAGGGTTGCTGGGGTTTGGGAGGGCTTGGCAGGATCAGAGAGGCTTGTATGGTCTGTTGTGGGGGCTATTTTTAGCCCCCAAATCTCCCTCAGAGAACCTACACTCCCATCTCTTTTGCCCCTCCTCCCCTCACTGAAACTTACTTTTTTGGCTCCCAGCATCAG
>NW_017729009.1:20884891-20886878 GCF_001723915.1 Gavialis gangeticus
GGAAGAGGGAGGGTTGCTGGGGTTTGGGAGGGCTTGGCAGGATCAGAGAGGCTTGTATGGTCTGTTGTGGGGGCTATTTTTAGCCCCCAAATCTCCCTCAGAGAACCTACACTCCCATCTCTTTTGCCCCTCCTCCCCTCACTGAAACTTACTTTTTTGGCTCCCAGCATCAGCAAATGCTTATAAAACTGGCACCTGGAGCAGCTTGCAGGATGGGGAACTGTGTGTGTGTGTGTGTGTACGTGTGTGCATGTGCGGCGGGGGGGAGGGGAATTGCTGGTCCATGGGGGTGGCAAGAGGCCAGGGCAGTAACTAAATGCCAATGCCAGGGAGGTGGGTAAGAAATGCACAGCCCCAGGCCTGGGGCAAGCAATTGGGGTTTCCCAGCCCTGGGGCTGCACAGACGGTCCATTAACTGGTCTAACCTGGGTCAATCAGGGTCTTTATATCTGTGTTCTGGGAGTGGGGGAGGGGGGAGTGCTTTAATTACAGCAGTTCTGAGAGCCACTCTAATTAAAGTGCCTGGAGCGTCTCATGTATCAGCATCCCTGTGCTTAAAAATGGTAGCAGGGGCACTTTAACTAAAGCTCGTTTGATGAGCCTTAGTTAAAGCACCCCCACTGCCATTTTTAAGCATGGGGATGCTGATACATAAGACACTGGAGTCTGCTGGACCACGGTAATTACCATGCTCCAGCAGACTTGATTAATTAAGCCTGCTCCAATGCTCTGTAATTACAGTGTTTCGGAGCAGCCTTGCTGCTCCTTGCGTGTAAGTGCCCTTCAAGTCTGAGTGTACATCGATCTAGGTCTATCTTAGACCAGATTCCACTATTTTAGATTGGTCTGTGTGCACACAACTTTTGTACAGGTTCAGGTTTAGACTGATTTCTGTTCACTGAGGCAAGGTCTAAATGTGAGGTCTGCACCTGGATGACTTAAGTTAGACTGGGCGTCTGTTTTTAATGAGATCTAACCTCCCCCTATTCACCTTGAATGTCTGCACTTAACTACTGACTGCAGGGCAAGGAGATGGGTGTACTTGCATCTTTTGTGCTTTATGTCTCCATTTCTTTTGTTCTTCTTCTGCCAGTCTATAGCTCTCATAGAACTTAATTCTTCACTTTCAAGTCCCTGAGAAACATTGAACCATTGGCAACCAAGTTTTGCATGTGTAATAGGGGTGCGCAAAATAGACCATATTTGATTTGGATTTGAATTTGGCTCGATTTGGGGGACAGTGATTTGATTCACTGATTCAGATCACTGTCCTGATTCAATTCAGCTGAATCTGAAGCTATAGATTCAATTCTGATGTGGAGAATCAGTGATTTGGCCATAGATACAGCTTTATATGTTTTTTCTACATACCTTGAGGTACCGGGCATGGCTCGTGAATGTGGAGATGGTGGGGTGGATGAAGCAGGAGCACAGGGGAGCCCTCCATGTGCTTGGCAGTGGACACCCCACCCCCGTACCCTTTTGGCTCAGCGATCAGCTGCAGGGGGACCCCAGGTTCCCCCCCCAGACCCAGGATGTACCAGTTGCTGAGCCAGGGTGGGCAGGAGTGTCCCTTGTACACTCAGTGGTGGACTGGAAGTACTTATATATTATATATATATATAGTTATATAGATATCTAAATAGATATTCATATATCTATAGATATCTATATAGATATATGTCTACATACAGTTTTATCTATACCCAAGCAACAAAATCAGCTTCAAATTCAGCAGAGGGTTATATAGATAGCTATATAGATATATGTCTATATATCTATATAGCTATCTATATAACCCTCTGCTGAATTTGAAGCTGATTTTGTTGCTTGGGTATAGATAAAACTGTATGTAGACATATATCTATATAGATATCTATAGATATATGAATATCTATTTAGATATCTATATAACTATATATATATATAATATATAAGTACTTCCAGTCCACCACTGAGTGTACAAGGGACACTCCTGCCCACCCTG
>NW_017729009.1:20891878-20902948 GCF_001723915.1 Gavialis gangeticus
TTCAGAGCAACATCAGCCCTACTGGCTGTACTGAAATATTAAAATGTATAAATTATTGATATAAAGACTGAGACACAGGGAAGATATGAGTTCTTCAGAGCATTACATATATAAATTATATACAATGCTTGATTCAAGAAGTTTAATTTGTTAGAAAACATCCATCAGATCTTACTTAGTCCAAAAATACTTAATTTCACTTTTTTTCTTTTTAAATCGATGTTCACTTCATGCTTAGAAGAACAGTATTGGAATTCTAGCTCAACACTTCAAAAACAAGAAAAAAAATATACTCTGTCCCGTCAACTATAAATATGCCCCCCACCCTTATAGAAAACAATTACATTTATTGAAGATGAAGATGCGCCTGGAATGAAAGGGCACAACAAGATTTTTATTGAAGCAATAAAGAACTTCATCAAATCATTTCTTAGATATTGCTTCAATATTTGGATTTTGAACATACTCTGCAGGACAGCTGCACGGTAAAGTGCAGCTACAGTAAAGTCTCATCTCTTTATGGCTCTTAGCTAAGCTTTTTCTTAATTAATTACTTTATAGTAGACCAAATATTGCTTTAGCAGCAAAATAGCATAATATAAGAGATCCACAAAGCCTCTGTGAACAGAGCACTGTTTGTTTTACTTAAAAGAGTTGCCTCGTCGTCCTGTTACAGTAACCTTGCTGCCTTTAGTCAGACTTTTTGCAGATAACTTCCTTAAGATCTGGATCAAAGCTGCAGTTTTATTTCATTTTGCACTGGGCAGTATAACTTATCACAAATAAACTTGCAGCAGGGAAATAAACATCCCCTCACCTTAAGTGCTCATTTATTGTTCTCGATCTGTCACACTTGATTAAAATATAGAGCTTGCCTCCCAGGCTGAAATTAGCTTTTCATTTTAAATGACTAGCATTCAGGTCTGAAAAATAACAGCCCATTTGTTTCAATATTTACCCTGTCCATTCAGAGGGGATTTACATTATGGCCAATTAGTAGTTAATTGTGATCCATAATTCAAACATTTGCTTGCGATTTGGCAATGGAGAAATCATTGAATTTGATTGTGCTCCTCTTTTCAAGACTCCACACCCTTTATTGTGAGATGAGCCATAATGTAGGCTCTGGGTGGTGTTGCAAAGAGAACAGTCAAAACCCGAAGTATGTTAATGTGTGTGTGTGTGTATGCCTGTGTGGCTGGGGTGCTAGACTACTTGCTTTGGGGCCCAACACCTATTTTAGGAAAGTAATTTTGGCACTTAGTAGCCTAAATCTCATTATCTTTCAATGCAGCTTAAGTTCCTAAGTCCCTTAGCTGCCTCTGAACATCTTATACTTTGTCATGGTACAGCATTCTTGGGAAGCTTAGAGGCTAGCAGGAAGCCTTTTGGTTGTAGGATTTTTGGCAGGGAATTTTCCACATTCTGCTCACACGTTAATTGCTAAGGGAGGAAGTGGCAACCTATGTCTGGGACCAGGTGCACAAGTGAAAAGGACTCCGAGTGCTGCTGGCTTTCCCATCCCTGGGTACGTGGGTGCAGGATGTGGCTAGAACCACATGGTAGCATACATTTTTATCCCTGGATCTGAGGAGGAGCTAGATGAAGGATCTAAGTACAAGGAAGAGCTACTTAATTCCCTATGCTGCTCCTAAGGTGGAGCGGCAATATGTAAGCCTGTTATTAAGCCTTGCCAACAATTCAGTCAACCCCACATATCTCCAGCAGCCTGAGCCAGAGGACTGACAAGCATCCACGGCTCCCACATAAGGCAATGGTGTTCCAGCTGTTCAGTGCCTGCACGATTGGATCCTCCAGTCTGATGAAAAGAAGGAATCAAATCTTAATACAGCAGTATCTGATGATTCCCCACTATCACAGCCTTCCCCCCACGTGCCCCCTAGGCATAAAACTTCCACTGACTTTAGAGTGTTTGATACCAAGGGAATTAATAACCAATCAGCAAGAGGACAGTCTGGATTGATCTTAGTGCTATCCGGTAGGAGGTGTATTTGGTCCAAGCTTGTATATTTTATAAAGAAAAAAATGAGATGTGCATGTGTTGGATTAACCCAGAGGCACAGTGCAGCTGTGTTTAGAGCTTTCATTTGGCAGGAGGCCTTACCCATAGCTGCAATGGCCCTGCCCCAGTCGCGTTTTCTCCCAGTGGAAACAGTGCTGCTGTTTCCTAAGGAAACAAGTCCTCCTCTCAGTACTAGCTACATCACCTTTTTCTTCCACTGCAGAATTTCCAAAACATTCAGTGACTTTCTTCAGCAATCGGAGACAGAGAGAAAGCCTACAGGGCCCGTTCATCCAAACTTAAATCTTACGCAGACAGTTTACTGCAGTCCGTTTAAAAACATGATTCTTCTGGATTATTGTCATTGCTGTGGGCAGCTTTCAACACTGGAGGGCAAGAGGAATAACAACTTTACTTTAACTGCTTTTCCACTGGACTATATAGTTCAGAGGACAATTTTGATAAAGAAGCCAGTAACAGGTTTGAATTCTCAGAGCAATCAGTCTCCTAAATGGAAGAAAATATGAGTAACCGAGAGACTGAAGAACAGTCAAGTTCTTGCATTTTAAATGCTGGCTTAGTTCAGGTTTCTCACCACCATTAATTATTTTCAGAGTTGTTTTGAATGAAAAAAAATGCACACATATATGGCAAGAGTACCAGGCTCTCAGTGCTTTTAACAAAGCATTGTTGCTAATCATCATTGTAATTTTGCATTAAAGCTTTGTCAAGGTACTCTTAATAAAGGAGTATTTTGGATGATTCAGTGCACAAAGTCGTGAAGAAGTATAAATATTAAAATTGATGTCAGCTTGCAAAGTAGCCACCAAGAGGATCATCATTTTAATTACACATTTTAAAAAGCAAAGCTAAATGAGATGTTGACTGTCATGAAATTTAGCTTGAGGGGAAGAATTTCTCAAAGATCAGTGTTTTCCCCTTAAATTGTCAGGCAGTTTATGGAGATACATTGGGAAAACTGCAAAATTACAAATGCAGAGTGATTTGTAAGAAACATTTCAACTAGATTTTTTTTGAACTGGGGGGTTGATGTTTTGTTTATCACCATGCTCTACCTGCACCATGTGATAGCAGAAGTCTTTCTGGTATTTTATCATATTGCATTGTATAATATTGTATCATATCATATTATTATTACTATATTTCCTTGCACAACCCCTCCTCCCATCCAAATAAGCCACACACCTTATTTTGGGAAGGCAGAATGAAAAAGACATTTTTTTTTCCAGAGTTAAGGACATAAAGAACAAAGTATAGTTTTCATCGTATTCATCCTTCCTTTCCTAATCAGGCAAAAGCTACAATATTAATTTGTACAGCTGAATTGTCACCAGCTTTTGGCTACTCAGTCAAAAACTGAAACTGTAGCTGCTGCTGAAGACCGGGCTCCATGGGTAGATCTAGGATTTTGAAAAAAAGCCAAAACAATCTGCTGGGCTTTTCCTTAGGATGAGATTGTCTAGGAGCAGTTAGCTCAAATTGATGAGCAAAGGGTAGCTTGATTAATGGCCATTAAAAAGGAAAGGAGGTTGTTACCACCTGTGGAGTGAAGAGCAATTAGCCAGAATCGGGTAGATTATAATGGTGTGGGGCAAAGCATCCACACCAGAAGACAGGAGAGCAATCCAGGTTGACCTGCACAGGCTCAGCGAATGGGTGGATGAGAACCTGATGGTGTTTAACACTGAAAAATGGAAGGTTCTCCACCTTGGGAAGAAAAACCTGCAGCATCCTTATAGGCTCAGCAGTGCTACGCTGGCTAGTGCTACAGAAGAAAGAGACTTGGGGGTCATCATTGACCACAAGATGAACATGAGCCTGCAATGCGATACTGCAGCTAGTAAAGCTACCAAAACGCTGGCTTGCATCCATAGATGCTTCTCAAGCAAATCCCGGGACGTCATTCTCCCCTTGTACTCAGCCTTGGTGAGGCCGCAGCTGGAGTACTGCGTCCAGTTTTGGGCTCCACAATTCAAAAAGGATGTGGAGAAACTTGAGAGAGTCCAGAGAAGAGCCACGCACATGATCAGAGGTCAGGAAACCAGACCTTACAATGACAGGCTGAGAGCCATGGGGCTCTTTAGCCTGGAAAAGCGCAGGCTTAGGGGTGATCTGATGGCCACCTACAAGTTTATCAGGGGTGACCACCAGTATCTGGGGGAACATTTGTACACCAGAGCGCCCTAAGGGATGATGAGGTCGAACGGTTATAAACTACTGCGAGACCTTTTCAGACTGGACATAAGGAAGAATCTCTTTACTGTCTGAGCCCCCAAGGTCTGGAACAGCCTGCCATCGGAGGAGGTTCAAGCACCTACATTGAACACCTTCAAGAGCAAATTGGATGCTTATCTTGCTGGGATCTTATGACCCCAGCTGACTTCCTGCCCTTCGGGCGGGGGGCTGGACTCGATGATCTTCTGAGGTCCCTTCCAGCCCTAATGTCTATGAAATCTATGAAATCTATAATGAGCCATGAAGTCAATTAACTCCCTGAATAGAAATGTCACTGCTGCTGATGGGCAGTCAGTTTTAAATTGTGGTTGGAGCAGGAATCAAAGCAGGATACGACTACACCACTGAATCCCCTGTCCTTGCTACACTCTGCTCCTCCGTCCATGCAGCTGCCTGAAGGAAGAGAAGGAAGAGCAGCAGCAGTCATTTTACTGAATTTCTGTGTTTCTATTCTGAGCACTATAATCAGCTTTCCCTTTTAAGACATGCATCTCAATTTTGGAAGGCTAATTTTTTGGCAAAACAGTATGTGTGTGGTATATGAGTAAATACGGTACATTGCAGCATGTTGCTTAGCTCAGACATAGAACTTTTCATTTGTAAATCTCAAAGTGCTTTGTAAGGGATGGCAAACTATTATAATGGGCTTCCCTCCTCCATTGGATAAGCTGCATATAGGCCTGATTTATCTACACTGAGGGAATGGGAAATGGAAATAAAGCAGTCTCGTCTTGCGGGCTTCCATTTATCACCAATTCTTGGAGAAGCAAGTTCTGTGTTAGGGTTCTGATGGCATGGACAAGTTAGTTGCAATTTAGATAACATTGTCTGCCCTCCTCCTTTCAGAGGTCATTGATGCCATTACCACCATTTTACAAATGGAGAAACCAAGGTACAAGAGATCAAGGGATTTCTCCACAGCCATGTATCACATCAGTGGAAGAAAAGATCAAGAGGAGAGACTAGGTATTTTAAGGAGGTGTAAGCTTTGGTCAGTGGGTCTCCCTTTCCTTTTTCATGTCCTTGTGATGAGGTATTTAGAAGAATTCACAGATTTGTTGGAATCTGATAGGCTGAGCTGTGAGCACTTCTGCTTTGGCCTTGGTCAGTGGGCAGGTGCACAGCGAATGAGGAGCAGGAGGCATGTTGCAAAGAAGAAATAGGGCTCAAAGGGATAATAATGTGACTAGGAGGAATAGCTTGTCTAGGGATACTAGGCTAAGAAGGGGATTCTGCGTGTGGGCACTGAGGGAACATACTGCTCTAGGGCTTTTACCTGAGGGGAATGGGATAACCAACATCACAAAATCATGTGGCATGATAAAGGGACTGTAATAGAGAGCAACTCCATGGGTCTTGCTACGGTGCCCTTTGCACTAGTGTGAATGCTGATCACTGAAGGACCCACAAGGGGAAATTATAGTCTGTGGATCTTGTAAGCCACTCTCAACCTTTCTGGATAAGGTGGGCTTGAAACCAAAGTCTAAATCTAACTTGTAACAACCAACAGCAACAGAATAATAGTAATCCCTCACAGAAAGAGGGGCATTCTCATTTTAGTCCTGGTCCAAAGCTCACTGAAATCCATGGAAGCTTTTCCATGTACAGCCTCCCTTTCTCCTCCCTCCCCAACAACTTTTCTGTCCTTCCCATTGAGAAAGGAGCTCCAAAGAAGGCATGGCCAAATATAAGGTTCGGTCTTGGCCTGTAGGAGAAGTGTGCACTAGTCTTGCAATGCAGGTTTAGGTCTCTGGGGCACCTAGTTTGGAGCAAAATTTGGAGAAATTCCAAATTTGGAGAAATTCCATTGATCTTCCCCGTGCACTAAATGGCAAAGCAGAGAGCTGTGTTTTGTGACAACTTCCTAAAACTGAGGAATGGGCACTCTACACTTCTAGTCTCAAAATGTTTAACAATGAAGAGAAAGAAGATTCTTACTTACAATCACTCATAAACTGACAAGTGCCTAGAAATAAAGCCTTTCTTTTGAAGTTGAATGAAGAGCAAATGAATAATACTCCCTGGTACTCTCATTTAAAATATGCCATTGTCTTGAAAGCTCAACTATAACGTTTAATAATTCAGTACATTTTAACTGGTAATTTAATAATACGTAATTTATAAATCATAATGCATTCTCCCTAATGGAAAACAAAACAGCTCATCCTTCAACATATACCCAAGTCAAGATGGAACTAATTACAGGTCATGTTAGATCATGTTGCCTTCTTGCTTTCTTGTTTTAAACCATTTACCTACATTGGTGGGGTTTGTGTGCCTGGCTTTTTGTGAAACTAGTGCTACGTGAAACACAGGAGCTGTATTTCCTCACTGTTTTTAAGAAGACCCTTGCAAGAAAAGCACAACTCTGCCAACTGTTCAAAAGCATTCTTGATTCACAGAGCTTCGTTTCCCACCTCCTCCCTCCCTGTGGAGATCAAGAGGAGACAGTGCCGAAGTTCCACGTTAGCTACTGAGCAGAGCTACTTGCATGCCCGCCAAGTTCAGAGATTTCTGCTCTTTTCCTCATTTCCTCCTATGAGAGAGCACTGCCGGGAACCATGATGGAGGCAGAACTCTTTTCCTCTTGTGGAACCAGGAACTCTCCATGGAAGAGAAGAGTATTAAAAGAGTATGACCTATGGATGGGAGAGGAAGCCTTGCTCCTACCAGGGTGATTTATTGTCAGACTGCCAAGAATGTATTCAGGGGGAGGCTTCTGTGTGTCTTTTTCTCACAAGTATATAACAGAGTCTGTATCCTGCAGCTGCAGAGAATTAGCCGCCCTTGCTTCTTCTCCCGTGGCCATGTAAAATAAAGCGCTGTTAGCCAGGTAGTGATTCTGCTGTGATTTCCACATCAGAAGGAGCTAAAATAATAGCAGAGCATTTGAAAGGTTTAAAACAAATACAATTCCCAGATGAAAGTCAATCACTCCTGAAAACAAAACTAGGGAAAATACAGGTGATTTCTTCTTGTATCATGAAAATAAAGTTGCCTATGAAACCCAGATTCTGGTTTCTGAAAAATATCAACATGTTGAGATTTATTTTCATTCCACATTAGGATAAATAGTAGTCCTTTCAAAATCTTTCATGAAAGGTAGCCGTGTGTGTGTAGTGAAAATAGATACTTTTCTCTATGTTTCTTTGTTCCTTGTTTTAGTATTAACCCCTGCATGCTGTAACTTTCCACCCACATGGTACAGGATAGCCCACTATGTATGTCTTATAGGATGCTCAGGTTTTGGTTTGAAATGACCAATCAAAATGTAACACGTCAACTGAAAAAAAATGCTAGCTCAATAAAAGCCACATGCGCTCTTTGTTTAGGGTCGACACTGATCTGAGCAACAAGCTCCTCTGTCGGCCTGCTTGCAAGCAATAAAATAGAGTTGGATCCAGCCTGAAAGTGTGACTCTCTTCTAGAGGTGAATTGGACTAGCCTCCAGGGGATAAAATCAGCAATTTATGCAACAAGTGTGAGTGCATGAACCAGAAAGAGACAGAGGAAGTGCTACAAGGACACCCTGAAAGCATACCTTAAGAAGGGTGGCATTAACCCTACAAATTGGGAAGTGCTGGGCTGGTAACAGGTCTCAGTGGTGCTACACCATACATCAAGCGACAGCCCACTTTGAAGAGAACCATCTTGCTTAGGAAGCCGGGAAATGGCAGAGGAGGAAGGAAAGTGCACACCATCCTGGCCAACAGTTGTGCCCCCCCACCCGGCACCACTTGTTATATCTGTGGAAAAACTTGCAGAGCACAAATTGGACTCCTCAGACACCTTAAAACACACAGTAATCTCCTTCACCTCCCTGGCAGACATCATCCTTGTATTGAGGGATAGCCAGTTGGGGGTGAGGGGCGTGAAACAGAGAGAGAGAGAGAGAGAGAGAGAGAGAGAGAGAGGGGAGCTGATTTCTGTTCCTCCTGCACTGAATACTCAATAGCCCAGCGGCCAGGGCTTATCTGGGATACCTATAGTTACTTGCTGCCATGTCTAGGGAGGCAGGCTCATCTTTGTCTTCATCTTCCTGCTCCTACTTGCACACACCAAACTCAGAAATGCGGCCTGTACTGTCTCAAGCATACCAAAACGGTGGTCTTGAGAGTGATGTGGGGAGCTGCCTTGGAAACAGCTTCACAGCTACATTTCTAGGTGTGCCATGTAGGATTTGGAGGGTGAGCTGTGCATAAGACAGACATTTCCCAGGAGTACCAGTGCATGCATATTCTGAGAGATCTAGTCTGAAGTCTTTGCTCTGGCTGGTTCATCCCACCCAAGTGCACTAACCATGCAGTATTTGGCATTCTATGGCTGGGAGACTTTTTCTTCTCTGGCCAACAAGAAATGGCATCCTGGACCTGAGAAACCTTTGTCTATAAAAAAAAAGAATTATAGACAAGTTCAAGGGAAGTTCAACATCTCACAACTAACATTTTTCTGATGAAAAAATGCTGCACCAATTAATCTAAAAAGCACCCTCAGCCCCTGGCATCTCCATAGAGAGACCAAAATCTGAAAGGGGCCAGACTCTCCTTATACATCCTTATATGTCCTTCAGAAATAATTTAATACGTGGTAGGAGGCAGTAGAAATAAGTTTGTACTTTCCCAACATTATGTGACTGCTCTGTGGATTTAGAGTGGAAGTCTGTCTCCACAGTTGTCAAACTGGCCAGCTGGCATTACAAAAGGATTTAAAAAAGAAAACAAACCCAAACCCCATCAGTAAGACAAAAGAAAAAGAAAACCATAGGAACTCTTTATGATATAGCAGTAGCATCAACCACCTAGAAATTGCCAAAGCACACAGAGGGTATCAGCCACAAATAAACAGGAATCAAGAATTGCAATGGTGGGCCATATCTTACTTGGAGGAATTTGTCAGGCTTCTGATAGCAGCCTCCTTAATTTAGGTGACTGACTTGAATACTGAATACATTCTAAAAATTATACGAGATGTAAAACAGTCTTCCAGAGTGAAAACTGTCAGTCATGGAAATAATTAATGAAGCTTTTGTATAAATGAAAGGTTAATAAAGCAAGTTAAGCATTACCTTAAGATATAATTTGTGCATTCTAAACTCTGATAATTACATAATTGGAACATATAATATTCCTTGTCACTGCTAGACTATTTTCTGTGATTTTCTGGTTATGTGCTTAAAACTTTATTATTATTATTATTATTTTACTGTGGACTCATTTTCAGCTTAGGAAATTAGAAGGGAAGAACAGACAATGAAACTGTTGTTAAATGGCCAAATATCTGATTTAATACCATTTTCTTTGCAGAACAGAGGCCATTTGTTCAACCCAGGCACAATCATTTAATTTAACAACATAATAAACATTTAGAAAAGCATTAATATTTGATTACAAAGTGGTATTTTTATACCAGTGCCACTTCTTTTTAAAACTTATTGGCCTTAAAAATATAGATTAAACATCTAGGGGACAAAGTGCACTCCAGACATGCACCAGTTTAACCTTTCTGGGATTTTTTAATACAAATTCATTACTCTTAAGAAGAGATGAGCTAATGGCCATTATTCTAGGCCAAGTCTTGGCTTGTGATAGTTAAGGAGGGGATCAAAAAGGTGTCTTTAAAAGCTAAGGATGCAGAGCTGGTATTTTACTTGATAAAGATTTCACTTTTTCTTTAAAAAAAAAAAAAGGTGGAAAGTTTTCCATTTGCAAGTTTCCAGTGAAAACTGAGGGTTGCAGAGAAAGCAGACATTTTTCACCCAAAATTGTTTGCAACCAGCCTTAGAAAGCTGTGAAACAAAAGATGACCGCAAGTATCTCTCTTCAATGCATATTCTGAATTGCATCCTAAAATGTGATTCATGGGCTTGAGTTCAAAGACCTGGTCTAAACGTGAAGTAAAATATCAGACAAGGCTGTGATCTTTTTTTTCCCCTTTTTACCAGTACAAACAGGAGTGTAGGTACAGTTACAATGCTATAATTTATATTAGAATGCTTATTTCCTGTTGCATACGAAATACTTATACTGATACAAGCCCTACTTTAATTATACCAGTACTGTTAAAGTACTTTTGTCATTTAGACAAGATAGGATGTGATAATTTCAACACTCTCACTTGAGAAAAGGAAGAGGAAACTCTAATAATCACCTATTTACACCTAGGGCTCATAAAGGGACAATACAGGAACTAATAACCTAGGGGACCTAGCTCACTTTCATTGGAGAGCTTTAAAACTAGTTTTTGCAAGTTGAGTCAGAGATTGCCATAGACAAATGAGGGCAGAGCAGGGGCACACAGGAAGGGTATCAGGATGACCTGAGCTAGCAAGGAGAACATGAATTTATTTTGATCTGTTAAGAGAAACAACTTATCTGACTTAGCCTCTAGTGATGTATATGCTTAGATGAGCACAAATGTGTGTGTAGGGTGTTTGCTGTTTTAACATACTACTTTATATTTAATGAGTACTGAGCCCAATCCCAATATTATCTTTTGGAGCTATTCCGCTTTCATATATATATATATATATATATATATATATAAAGGGCTTAGTCTGTCTGTCTATGCATCTGTCTGTGTGTCTGTCTACCCATACTGCTGTCCCGAGCCACCTTGAGCAGCTCCCAGGATCTCTCACCCTCCATGCAGTGCCTCCTGCACCAAGCTCCCAGCCTTATGCTGGGGGCTGCGAACCTGAGCCACCCAACGGCCTCCAAAGATCCTGCTCCGTGCACCGGCCTGTGCACCGTGTCTCTGGCCACACACCAGAGGTTACAGACCCAAGCCACCTC
>NW_017729009.1:20907948-20928342 GCF_001723915.1 Gavialis gangeticus
TGTCAACTGTGCCTACACTGCCAAGAGGGCAGTGATTGGCTGTGTGGGCCCAGGTAGGCATGCGGCAGGGCAAGGCGAATGGCAGGGGGTCATGGTGGTGGCGCCACCCAGCCCCGATGCCCCCCCCCCATGACCAACTGGGTGGGGTACCCTATGCATGCATGCACCCCACAACTTTTATTACCAACAGCTGACAGGGAGGGGGAGGCAGTGGGGAAGGAGGGAGGGAGGGGAGCCAGGAGGGGAGGCACGGAGGCGGGGGGAAGCCTTGCTGCTCGGGGGAGGAGGCGGAGGTGGGTGGGAGTAGGGAGCCCCCACCTCAGAGGCTGGAGGAGGAGGAGGAGGCGGTGGAGGAGGGAGTGTTTACATTGCCACCCCCCCAGCTCACCCTTCGGGGCCGGCCCTGCAAACACTCCTTTGAAATCCATCTTTCTTAATAGGCATTTGGCTAGTATAAATATAACACCACACTTCAGACCAGAGACAACCCCTTCCTTCCTCTTTCTCTCCCTCCTTAGGGGTTAAATATTAGTAGTGGGTCTTAACATAATCAGATATTCCCTTGAGGTATTTTATTTTCTATTTAGAGTGAATTTCCACCAAACACCAAATGATCTACAGTCTTCCTGGTAAAAAACGAGATTAAATATCTGCCCAGTTTCCTACAACAGGTAAGAGAGAGAGAATCCATTCTTACTCATAGGGTGGCATGAAAACAGAGATCAGCAAATCGTGGTCTTTCCGCAGTATTACTTTGTATCAAATATCTGCCATTCCATCCCAGAATCTGTTGACTTCTTGAAAATTGCTTTTTCCTTAGGGGAACATCCTTCTTATCTAGGAAGTATATTACATATATGTCTCATAATTAAAGAATATGAAAGAAAAAAAGTACTTGACTCTCTCCTCTGGGGATCCATCAAAATAATTAACTCCCTGGCCTGGTTTCTTTTTGGGATTCTCCCAACATAGACGCGTGAATTGTCCTGCACACAACCTACATTTCTGCTGGCACCAGGCCTGGTTCTTTGAAGGCTCAGACACGGTACCTTAGAGGCTGTAGGACTGTGATGCTCCCTCTTGATAAAGAGGCAGATCGGTGCTGTGCACCTGCATTTATTCATTCCCCGGGCAACACCATCGTACACAGCCAGGCTATTGCCGAAGCATTTCAGTTGCGGTAAAAAACAAAGACTCTTAAACGTAATTCAGCCACAATAAGTTTTGTCAATGGTGCATCTACAGCCCAGGTTATTTCCATTATTTTTTCTCTCTCTCCTTTTTCATTAGGTCTGGGTACGTTTTCAAATAGACGATTGAGAAGGAAAAGAAGTGGGACATCTTTGTTGCGAGGCACTTGGAATTCTTTGTTCCTCTCATCCTCAAGGGTAATGTGACTTTTTATAACAGAGGGGGTCCTATGAGTCTCCTGAAATGATAAAATCAGATGGTTTCCATGTGGAAATTGCCAGCTGGAGAGGAGAAAACATACGCTTGTGTTCAGGAAAAGTTTCACACAATGTTAAAAGAAACCATCTGCTTTTTTCTTTCTTGTTCTTGTTTAAGAACAGCTTGTGTTTGCAGATCACAATTTAACACATGGCAATAACCTACAGGACTTTGTGAAGCATGAATCTTGGTTTTTTTGCATGCATAAAAAGATGGTGAAGACAACATTTGCTTCCTAACACCGCCTTTTTTTGCGCTTGATTATGTTTCCACTACTGGCATAATACCACAATAAAATCCAACCAATTTGTATAAAACACAATGCAAGGCATAGCTACTAATTTACTGTGCTCTCCTCTCCAACACATACATGCAAATGCCTGTCATGTTGTAGCTTATCTGGCACAGGCTCTAGAAAAAATCAGAAAATTACAAACCTAAAACTAATGGAAATGGGTGAGTTTCTCTGGATCTGCTGTTCTTGTTACTATGCCAGTGAAGTCAGAGAGTCTTTTTGTGACGCTCATACTATCTCCTTTGTGACCTACCACAAAAAAAAAAAAATTTGAATGTCTGGGTTTTTTCTCCTTTTTTAAATGATGTAAAAATCTCAAACTATAAATTCAAAGCTCTTCGTTTGGCTAACCTTTAACCTTAGAAATATGAGGAATTTATAGATTCATAGATGCCAGGGTCAGAAGGGACCTCAACAGATCAAATCTGACCCCCTGCCTAGGCAGGAAAGAGCGCTGGAGTCAGATGACCCCAGCCAGATGCCCATCCAGCCTGCTCTTAAAGACCTCCAAGGTAAGGTGAGGGATATTTCATCTCATGTGCCCTACATTTATTGGTCTCCTTGGAAGGCCAGAGGACTGGATCAAGAGCATTGTTATGCCCTTCTTGGAAGATGGAAGTATGGACAGTTTAAAGAAAAAGGAAACTCTCTTTTCCTACCTTCTATTGGGAGGTTTAGTTAAATAGGCATTAGAAACAGAAAACAAAAAAGACGAATCTAAATCAGCCCTAAAAATTCCTTCACCTTGCATTTATAGTTTTCATTTCTTTAGTGAATTGTGCTAGTTGTCCTAGACAACCACAGTCTTCCAGAAAAACAAGTACACACATGTGCATGTGCACACATGTGAGTGTGCACACACACTACACCAAAAAATATAATCTTAAAATAGTGGGGAAAGAAAGAGGACAAAAAAGCAAAGAGAAAAACCTTCTTTTATCCCTGAGAGGCTTTTTATCTTTCCTGTTTCAATGTCTTCACAAGGGTTCATTATTATGAGCAGGACAAATGTTTCTCATAATACTGAAAACAATTCATTTCAGACCATATATATCCCAAGGGGCTGAGTTAGCTCAAAAGTGCCAGGAGTAGGTTTTTCCCTATACTGGGCACGTCTACATGGCTATTAATACACTTTAGTTACTGAGCATTTAGTACTTGGATAACCAAGTACTAAATCAATGTGTGATGACTTGCGCTACTGAGCAGTAGCACTGGCACATGGGTTTTTAGTGACACTGCGCAGTAGCATATTAGCATGTTTTTTGCCTGGCACGCTACTGTGCAGTGTTATTAGGATACTGCTCAGTTAGTGTCTTGTGTAGACGCACCCCCTGACATATTAATGACATTGCTAGTTCCTGACTATCACAGACATGTGCAATTAATTGACTCCTCATGAAATAGCAGGGATTTACAAAGAGGCCCAGTGATGTTAAGTAGTTAAAATCCATGGTTATCAATGGAACTAAAGGTCTCTGTACAGCTGTGAAAAACTCAGCCATAATGAGAACGTAAGGTCTGCCAAGTGTGTATATGTGCACCTCTCTCTTGACCACATGTAAAGCCATTTACCTACATCCCTATTTCAGTGATCAATTCCCCTCATTCAACAGTAGCAACTCATGCCAGGCATAGAGGGTATTATGTGAGTGAAGGCTACTGGCCAAGCTGGGGTGCAGGTGACTTGCCAGTATGTGCATATGCATTGATCTGCTAATTGCTTTTTTCTGTGCTCTTCTGCATCTTTACGCTTCCCCAAGGCCACACACACACAAAAGCCAGATTTCCACACAAATTAGAGGTACAGCTGCAAAGATGAATTTGCCCCTTGGTAGAGCTATTTCATGTTTTGGCAGATCTTTTAGAGCCCAGTTCTGCCTTGTGCTAAGAATCTCCTCGATCCCTCCGTTTCAAAGGGGATTTGGGACTGCAGAGTGCCTGCCAGGATTTATCTGACCTTTCCTCTAGCTTTTTACAATGGCATGCATCAAGTTAATATGTGAATGTCAGATCGAAGGATCATGACTTCAGTTCACTGTTTAGAGGAGTTTGGAATCAAGATCCTATCTTTAAATATCCTTTCAGTGTTTATCTTCACTGAGAAGAAGAAGCTAGGAAACCTGCAGCAAAAGTATGACTGACATGAGTGAACTTGAACAATAGTTCTTTTCTATTAGATTACAACTCTGGGAAGCAGCATGCTTTATTTTCTAGTTAAAATAATACTCTTTAGTGAACATTAACATGGGTATGAAATTTTATTTTTCTCTTTTCTCTGCTTCATTCCCAGCCATAGAAAAATCTGATGATTTGGTCTGGCAAAATCATGATCCCATATGCACCCTTATGATATGAAACATCTGCTGCCCATCTAGTTGTCAGCTTAATTTGAAAAGAAACCATCTTTGAGTGTAAGCACATATACAAGCACCAGCCAGAGTGATTTGTGTCTTTTGGATGTTTACTTAGAGAAATTAAATGCACATCTGATAAAAGCAGAACTACGGTTAGATGTGAAAAGAAAAGGCTTGTGGATGTTTCCTTTAATGGAATTGAGCATGGATACTTTTTTTTCTGATTGAGAAGCGGAAACTCATAAGAAATAAGTCAGCCGCTACGCTTACACAAATAGAAGATAATGGCTAAGTACAGTCAGTCAAAAACCCCGAGGCTGAATCAATTCAATCTTTGCAGGTTAGTCTCTGTGTAGATTGAACTGATAAGCAAGTGAACGGACATCTACTTTTGATTCTGGAAATACAGCCTCATGCCTGCGGTGGCGCAGGCCAGAAGCCAGGGAATGCTAGAGCATGCCTCTCTGCTGGGCTACAGCAGACAGCTTGGGCCAGGCTAGCCTGCCCACCCTGCAAGGCGGGGTTTGCAGGGGAGATGCAAAGCATCCTGGGATGCTGTGGGACTGTGAGTTAACTTGAATCTGGAAGGGATCTGGGACAGAAGTTCAATAAACCAATTTAACCTAAATCAGTTAAGTCTGATACTACATACATCCAGGCTTATCTTAAACTGGTTTTGGCCACTTTGAAAGCAGTTTATGTGCACTGAACTTCTGGTGTGTTGCAGATTGCAACTGGTTTACAATTACTTTTACTAGTTTCTGTGTAATTTCTGTCCCTGGCCAATTACAGCACCTAAGAGCCACAGTGTTATCCTCCTTGCTATAATGGGGCAAAATCTGGCAGATCTGCCTACAAAAGGTTATGGAAGAGGAGGGGGACACTTGACATAATTTCAGTTGCTGAGTGCTATGTCATGTGAGAAAAAGCAGGAAAGGGGGAGGAGGGGTGTCTGGGAAGACAGCTGTGGAGTCATACTCATCAATGATTCAATAGATTGTAAAGAAGGAAGGCATGGCACGAAGGAAACGGCATCAGCGCAGGTCCAAATCAACACAGGGGAAGGAAGACTGCTAGAGGGGTTAAGCTGGGAGTCTGCAATAGATTTGCCACAGGGTGAATTTGGATATCGATATGGGATAGATCATGCTCGACTGATCTGATCTCTTTCTGGTATAAGAGAAGTGGATTTTTAGACAAAAGAAATGTAGTAGACTCAACTAATCTGGACTTCACTGAAACATTTCACATGATAGCACTTGGCAAATGATTAGATAAGCAGACCTACAGCTCTTTGGGCCTTTGGCCTTGAGATAGATTTAGCGAGCTATATCTGCCATGGGGCAGAGGACTGAAAGCTTCCAGTATTCCTGAACCTAGGAATCCAGGAAGGATTGTGTCAGAATATGCCTTGGATTTAGCAGAAATTTGTTGCAAAAAAGCTAACATATTTCTAGGAAAAACTTTGCGTCATCAGAAAAGTTCCAATCATTGTCTTCACCATGGGGGTCTTCACCATCATCACTGGGGAATCGCAGAAAAAAAGAAAGCCCAGGATGACTGCAAATCACCAGTAGGATGCTGTCCTGAAAAACAGTGCATGAGTTGATGTATTTCCAGGAGAGAAAATGAAGTATTAATGCCATTGTAAAAACACTGGTGAGCCCTCTTCTGGAAAACCATGTACAGCTCTGATCACCCTTGTCCAAGGAAGGTGAATTTAAACTGGAACGGGTACAGAGAAGGGGAATGGAGAACATATTTTATGAGGTGAGGGCTTTTTATTTTACTAGAAGGCCGTGGCTCGTTTAGCCTAGCAAAATGAAGGCTCTGAGGGGATATGATTGCTCTCTATAAATCCATCAGGGGAGTAAACACCAGGAGAGGGAAGAAGTATTTAAGTGGAAGAAAAGAACTGTTGATACAAGAACAAATGGTTAGTAACTGGCCAGCGGTAAATTTAATCTAGCTATTAGAATAAGGTTTCTGACTATTGGAAAACTGAGTAACAGTAACAGTTGGAGCAATGGGGGCAAACAAGCGGAGCAATTTCAAGAGGGAACTGGCCAAGTTTATGAACAGCAGTATATAAATGAGTTGCCTGCTGAATTTATTGATTTAAAAAATCCCTGTCACTCCTATACCTGTGATGTGGCAAATAGTAGCATCATTTGCATAATGCTGTTGCACGAATGTAATCCTCCCCTTGTAGAGCAATCTCCCGAGGCACAAAGAAAGGAAAAATGAACCTGCAGGTGAAATGCCTGTTGTTAAAGTTCCTGTCATTGAGCTGCCTTTGGAAGCCTCAATCCCAAGCCTGCGTGCATTGTGCTTTGTGCAATGGAAGCAGCTGCCCGAGGGGCAGTCGGTAAGACACCCCGTGCCCGAAAACAAAACAAGATGTTTTCAGGGCTATTAAACACTCTGTTGGTTTGCACAGTGATTCAGCACAACATTATTTCATGCAGATGTTTCTTTAATTCTGGTGTATGGGGAGAAAATCACCATGCTCCATGGTCTTCAGACCCACACATCCTCACTAGCTTGCCTTCTAATGACCTTATGACAGCACGTTACATTTTGAGAACCTGGATCGCAATTACTAGTTGGAGAAAAGAGCATGTTTTGCTTACATTTTGCTTCTCCATTGCTTTTTTGATCACTATGGATAACAAGTAGGCCTGCACAAAGGGTATTGATAGGTGAATTATTATTCTGTGGTGTGGTATACAAACCCTACAAGAGCTGAAATGAGTTACTGAACTATGGCATGCACAGTCAGCCCTACTTGCTGCCCCGGTAGTAGGTATTAGGACTATGGAAAGAGCGAAAAAACTTGAGATGGGACCACTACAAAATGTTAAAAGATATTTTTACTACACAAAGCTTGTGTCTTCCAAGTGGCCGAGAGCAGGCAAATATTTTTGCCATTGGAGAGAAATCTGACTGAAAACAAAAGCAGAAGAGTGTGGGTGATCCAAAGGCAGGTCTGGGGCTGACCTATTCAGGGCTTAATGATGGTTGTTATCTAATGACGTGGAAGACGGTGACCCCTCTGAGAGAAGAGTAGGTTAGAGAGCTTAGCTCTAAGGGCATATGGACAACTAATAGCATCAGAAGGGCTGAGTGTGATCTTGTGCTTGTTTGGGGGACTGTTACTTAACTCTGGAGCCGCAGCAGTTGAACATCTGCCTGGAGGACTGAGTCATAGGCCACTGCAGTGGCCAGCAGATACCTCTGGAGAAACTGAGGCAGAGAGGCTGTGGTGCTTCATCCTCTTGGAGCTCCAGAGTTAGTATGAATGGACTTTGCTGAGTTTTCTCTTTCCTAAATATTTAGCATTGTTAAGGCGTATTTAAGTGTGAGCTAATCAGGGAATATGTTATTTACCGTGACAAAGTTGGCATGTTGGGAAAAGACAGAAAAAAAGAAGTTAGGAAAGGATTTGGTCTGTTTGGGGGGTTTTATTGTGTATTCTTTTCATTCATTTCTTTCAGTCTCTGATAATCCCACTCTCAGAAGAACATTTCATTTATAAGGGGATTTGCAGATATCAGCTACATGGTAGCTATTCTAACTAAACAGCTAACAATAAGAAAATCACCTACCCTTTCTATGTTCAGAGATATGAGATGTCTGTACCAGCTTTCTGCAGTGAGCTATAATAAAAAGTAAGCTCCCAATCAAAGAAGCTCGTTTGGAAATGTTTGTTGATAATAGACCAGATTAAACTAATTTCACAGGGAAACGAAGACCCTGAAGGTTTGTCACAATAAATAACACACATTCTGTCCAGCTACCATTCAGCCGCCTCTTCTTCTGAACAACTGCGACGATGCTGACCTCTCCACAGTTACTGTCTTCACAAATCTCCATGGTCTGGAATGGCTCGTTTCTGCTGTGTTTGAGAGGCCTGTTAATTTCTTTCCCATATATTATGATGCACTGGAAGTAACGTGAATTAATTTTACTTGGTGACCTTTTACAGCTGTCAGACTGCAATAATTTTACCCATCTTGATCTTCACTGAACCCATAGTAGAGCAATAGAAAAGAAAGCATAGTGGGGTTGACACTTTACATTATGTCCTGGATATGTTTGAGCCTGAGAGTGCACTTGATGTACTGCAATGCCAAAAGAAGACAATCTAACATTAAATGGAGTACTCTAATTTTAAGTGGCATTGTTCTATAATGCCACTCTCATAAACCTAGCTTCACAGCTTTCATTTTGGAAATCTATTGGACTGCCCCGATATAAAAATAAACATAGAAATTAGACTAGCAAATCATTTAGAGCACACGTTTTGGACGCTATTACACACTTTTTACTAGGTTGACCATGTTATTAAAAAGTGACAAATTGGTAATGAAAATAAAAATACTATCCTAGTTTAAAAGTCATGATGTGGAGCCAGATTTTTCGACTGTGTTAAGCAATTCCAGTAAAAAAAAATGTTTTTAGCGTTTCATTCTTACAAGTATAGTTTTCTGTGGTCTCTTAAGATATAAATAATAGAAAATAAGAATGCTTAGATTTTCACTTCCACTGATATAACAACTCTAACTTGGCATGCACAAGTTAATTAACCCGGTCCTTGTGATTCTAGTTGCAGTGCATCAGCCCTCATAGGTCAGATCAAGTTCATAAAAACAGAATTTATGGCAAAAGCCCACTGGCAAATATTATCTGAACTTATTCATTTTAAAGAAGTGCCTGAACTGAGCCAGACACTCTCCAAGAAGAGACTTAGGAAAAGTGCACACTCTTCAGAAACTTTGTGAACATTGTCCAAGTACATTTTCACATGTCATTCCCATTATTACACATGCAAACCAGGTAGCTTCCTATTTAAGTTTGTTTTGTTACCCTTTTTCATTCACTGGTACTCAGCTTGTGTGCTGTCATGGTTGTTCTGCTATCAGCTTGGGGATGCATCTGTGGGCGCTAACAAAAGTGATGTTTTGTCACATGATCAGCCACCTGAAAGCACTCTACAGCTGTGCCGTGACAGAAATGCATGGCTGCACAGCTCTTCAAAAAGGAAGAAATGCACCCTCATTATATGAGGGTTCAGATGAAGGTGCTCTAAAGCAGAGCACTTTTATTAACTTCTGTCAGTGCAGGCAGGGAGTAGGGCTGGGCTGAAACAGGTCAGCCCTATCCCTGGTTTTGTCTTCATGATGGGATGCGGGGGAAGAGAAGGGAGCCCCTCCAGCATCCCAGTGCTGGAGCCTCTCCCACCCGAGCTGGGGGCACCAATCCACCTGCCCTCCCTCCAGCACAGGCTGGGCAAACCCCCTACTAGATAATGTCTGTTGGGCTGGGGGCATCGCTGTAACTCATGGCACTTCCAGTAAAGCACTAGGAGTTACAGTGGGGAACTGCATGTCTGTCAGTGCCCTGTGTGCCCCCAGTTAGATACATATTTTAAATGAAAAAAAGCTATGGAGAAGTCTTTACTCTCCCAGACATCGTGCTAGCAAAATGAAGTATTTGCACCAAATATTTGCTCCTATAATCTACTGATTTGTACCTGCCATTTAATAGTGGCTTCAAACACGGTGGGCATATATTATCCAGGTAAAAAAGCCTGGGCTCTTTTTTGTTAATTTGATTCATTGAATAGTAGACATTTTGGAAGACGCTGTGCAATAAAGTCAGGTTCTTCTACAGATTTTGTTGAGAGCTGAAGAAATACTATGGTATATGGCTTTTGAAGAACAACTTTATGGTCTGCCATGGGTCAGATCCCCCCTACTTTTTCCTTCTGTGTCTGTGTATAGGGGAGGGGGGGAGAAAGAGGGCCGTGGTAAGATCATATCGTGCATACTGAATATTAGTTACAGACCAGATTTGTTCCCGCTCTGGGGCTTCAGGGTAGAAAAGATTTCTCATTTCTTGCATTCATTATTTTGGCCAGCACCCATCCCAAGTAGTTGTTTAGAAAACATATAAAATACAGTTATTAAATGACAGGATTTTCTCCAGAACTATTATTTCATGTCTCAAATAAGTTCCCATGTGCCTGTGCATCAAAACCATGTGCTGTACCAAGCACATAAAATAGTTTAAGTCTAAAACACAAAACCACAAACAAGCAACACTAACCAAAACTACAAAGCAAGCCCAGTATGCAATAGTTCACAAATCTTTTTCATGTAAAATATACCAAGTTATTCAAAAAAGCTATAGAAGAAAATGCTAAGAAACTAAATTAAAAACTCATAATTTCCCAGAATCTGGAGAACCTCCAGATCTACAAGTCAGTAGATTGGAGCAGCAAAGAGAGCTTTAAACTGTATCCTGATTTCAGCCATGTGAAGATGATGACAAGGGAAACATTTAATCTCCCAAAGCCATTTGAAAGGAATTAAAAATAAATAAATCTAAATAGCCTCCCCTGTTTCCATGAAAAAGGAAAGATTTTTATGCAAACCTGTACTTTATAATAGAGACAACTGATAATGAAGCTTAAAGGCTAAATTCTGTGGTAGAAATTTGAGCCAATCTCTTGATGTAGCAATTTACACTAACAGTGTTACACCAAGAGGATATGCTCCAAAGCTTTAAAAAAGCCTGAAGTGGGGAGGCCAATTTTTTGTTCTCAAATTAGCACCTGCAAATAATTACAGGCCCAATTTTGCATGTGCAGTCAGGGGGAGAGCTGAATGCAATCATTTTTGGCCACAATTATTTTCACCTGCAAAGATGCAAGTGAGAAGTTGGAGTGCAGATTTGTAAGTGCAGACTACAGAATAAAGTTGAGACACACACACACACACGCACACACACGCACGCACACACACACGCATCTGCTTTTCTTCCTGCACCAAATATTTCCTATTCTCTGCACAAGCTTTCCACAGCTTGACATCCAGGAAAATGAATGGCAATAAACAGCACATAAAATAGTGCTGCAAGGCTTCTTGGAAGATCCTGAAACTTGTAACCAACCAAAACATTTTTATCGGCTCCATAAGAATACACAGGCCAATAATAAAGCCATGATTCACCAGCCAATCAAAATCTAAATGACACCAGCCTTAAAAACAAATAGCCCAATCAAAGTAATATTGATGTTGTTTTAAAACAATAAATATTAGCTGTGTCACTGCTTAACAGCTTCGAAGTGCAATGCACCGTCTGGCTGTCACTTTGGAAAATCTCTGAAGGAGACTAAATCAAACATATTCTTTCAATGCTATTGTAACTTCCAATCAGTTTTCCTTTGAAAATGTGTCACGATTGTATCTCTAGCACATTAAAGTTGGTTTGTGTTTTTTAATTAAATTTAATCTTTTGCTTACCCACAAACATAAAGATAGCTGTTATGTCAATTACTATGAATCATGGAGAAAAAAAAATAAGAGAAGGGCATGTAAAGAAGGAGGAAAACTATGAGTAAAGGTTTATCCTTTCTTCTGTGCTGCTGCAGCAATGCCATGGTTTGCTAGGCTGTATACTTGGTTCATTTTTCTTTAGTTCTACACCTGTAGATAAGAAGAAATAACCTCTAGGTGGGGAACTATCTTTGAACACTTCACGGTGTTTCTAGGTCTGGACCCTTCTCACTCTGGGAATACAGTAATGTTTGGGACAAAGACAAACATCTCAGTTTATAAGGTTACTCATTGATTGAGAAGGGTTAAGACATACAGCTTGCGTCTCTCAAGGTGCTGAAAAACAGGCTCAGTCCATTGCAATATAGTTGTCACAACTATTTGGCACACCTCATATTCCTCATAAGTGGACCTGACCCTTAGACCACCAGCCTAGTTTCCTGAATTTTTATGCGAGTGGAACCACAAGGCCCAGCCAGTGGACAACGTGTCTTCTGGGCTACAGCATTTGAGCAGTGCAGGGCCGACTTGATTTGGCGCCTGTGAGAGTTTCCTGTGGGAGGCTTTAACTGAATTCATTTGCAAGCATCTTCAAAAGGAAGTAGTTATTCATTGCTTAAAAAGCAACTAGAGTAGAAGGTAAGAACAATCAAGACCCAATTACATATATTTTAGGTTTCAAGCTTCTCCATAGCATTAAGGCTGCTTACAGATGTTACCCCCCCCAAAAAATGGTGCTTTGTTTTAAACTTGGCACCCCTCTTTGCCAAGTGCAGCACATGCCTAGAAAAGGCATCGTGTTAGTTTGACCCATTTGCCCAATGTCTGTATAGATCGGGTTTTTTTGGTGCTTTTATCTAATAGTTGATTCAATCAGCTTTAGATAGAAGCTCCAAAAAACCCCACTCAAGCATGCCATCTCTACAGATGCTGCAGAGCCGGGTCGAACTAACACACTGCTTCTTCCAATAAAACGCATTTTTTTCACGTCTGCCAGCAGCCTAAATGCTAGAGAAACACTGCCTGCCTAAGTTCTGCTTTCTCTCCCAGATGTTGTGTCAGCTGACCATTTTCCACTTGATTTTCTGCCAAAGAAACATATTAGCATTTTTGCTTTCTGATTTCAGCCTTAGTAAAAGAAAAACCATGGTTAAACCCAATAAGACCAGTCTGCATTGGGATCTATACTGAATTTGTGGCTGATAGTGAACATACCTCAGATATTCCCACTCCATAGACGTAGCCAAAACTGAAGTAAGCCTATGCTTGCTATTTTCATGATGCACTATGCTCATTAACATTGGGTGTAGCATGCATAATCTACATAAAATGAAAGTCATAATATGAATACTCTCACAGTAAAATTGAGTGAGAACAGCCTTGAATATAAGCTCTTTTATTTTAGACTGGTTGAGTTATATGGTCGTCTTGAAACGAGGCATATGACAACATGAAGAGTCACCATTTATTCTACATAAAGATAGTTGAAAAATAAAGAAAACTTTTCTCAAACCTTTTGGAAAATGGTCAGTGTTGACAGCTGTGCCAGCTAATTGGAAAACAGCAAGTGTTTTGCAAGTTGTAAAATGTATTGCAAAAATATTTTTTGTCAAACTTCAGAAAAAGATAAAACTTTTTTTAGTGGTTGCTAACATGGGATCTGGAAATGAATCGAGGGGCCTTGCTGTATCCTGCACCTCATGCTTCCATGGTGAGGGGCACGCAGCTGTATTAATGTATTTACATGCATTTGTCCATGCAGAATGGTGTGCATTTAACTTACTTAGTTACGTAGGTTAAACATAGTTGGGAGGACATGATCATGTGTACTTGAACAATTAGCTTCCAACTTGTCTACAAGTGCATGTTAAATGAGTATGAATTAAGCTATGAATCTAAAGCAATATAACACTTACAGTATAGGTTCCTTTGTGGACAATGTAATTGCGGGCGGTACAATAGTATGTTTCTTTTTAGGTTAGTTTTTGAGACTATGGAAGGATTTTAAGCTTTTAAAAAAGCTACTATTATTCCAGGAAAAGGGAGCCCAATGGGGAGTAATATAATGGTATGAATTACATCATTTCAACTGTCCTGATATTATTATATTAATATAACAAGTTAAACCTTCTTAGGTAGATAAGCCTTTGTCAAGAATACATGATTTGATGTGTGCAACTGTAGCCAAACATGGTAAATCTTCCCCTTCATCTTCATGAAGGAGTCATCCAGCAAGCTTTCTCTAAGGAGGGATTCCACTTGCACCAAACTGCGAACTACAGAAGACATCTAAAGACAGCGGCACATTATGATCCCGAAGATACTTTGGGGCTCTTACATTGAATGTCAATGAGCAGAGACAGTTAACACCTGCTAAATCAGCCTTTTTCTATGAAGACCAGCAATAAAGGATTCTGGCAGCCTCTCTGCTGTCGAACAGTTTATGTGATCTCTAATCGTTATTTTGGGAGTGCAGACCTGCAGCTCGAGTGAGACTTGTTGGAAGGGTACATGGGGAAGTCTGGGTTGCACACCTTGTCTACTACTTTCTACTTTCTGGCAATGCTGAACGCGCGTCATAGCTGTTCATGAAGAGCAAATAGAATTTCTTCCAGCAGTCTTCTTGTGTTACGCGGCCTGTTCATTACTGTCGGTGCTGCTTCATGTTGGCAATTTCCCTCTTTGGTTTTAAAAGCCTTCTTTTGTGTGGGAAGATATCAACCAGGAATTCATAATCCACTCTGTCAGCTGTCATCTGAGGAATGACTGACATATTTCTTTCTGAAAACCACAGCAAAGCTGTCTGTCAATGCTGGAGTGCTACTTCTAGTGCTCTTGACCCAGGCAAGTTGCCTTTTCAAACAGGGCTTCCTTCATTTTATTTAGTTTTTTTCATATGAAATAAAAACATCAGAGCTACAGGGATATAACAGCATTCCAGATGTCACTGTTGCCATGTCAAAATGAACAAAGCAGGGAAAGTTACTGAGGTTAGAATTCGGTGATTTAACTACAATAAAAATGTATAAAAGGAAAACATGAGAAGATTATACCTGTGCATTTCGGTTTTATCATGGCTTTGCACAAAGCGAAACTTTGGGATCTATCTGCTGAAACAAATGTGGCTTTTCTATGTCTTGTCATAGGCCAGGTACAGGCATTACAGAGCTGGTCTGGTCTGCCTGAAAACTGGGCCAGCCCCGCCTCACTAACAAGAGTCAGTAAACATCTGTCCCCAGGCCCACGTCCTTTCTTTCCATCAGGCCTTGCTGATTTACCAGGTGGATGCGGTCTTAGCCAGGATGGTTATTGCTCTTGCCCAATGTTTGGCTTTGACCATTTTCTCCTTTGGGCTTACCTCCACCCCCTCCAGTTACAACAGATCCATGCACAGAAAGAAAACTGTTTCTTGCCGAATTTTGCTTATTGAATATTGTCATGGGTACAGTCAAGCAAGTGCTGAATGTGGTTCAGCTATTATTTTGCCTCTGCTTACAGTTAACCTGTCTTAGGAACTGATTCATCTGCACTGATTTTTGGCAATGGGCAAGTTCCCTAATGGACCTGAGGCTTTTGACCTAAAATCGTATTTAATTCCTGGCTGTTTAACACAGTTCAGAATGGCACCAAGTTAAGTTTGATGATGTCCTCTTCAGTTTGAGTAAGAGAAGGCTGAGAGGTGACTTGATAGCTGCCTACAAGTGTGTCAGGGGAAGCATCTCTTTTGGAAGGCACCTCAAGGGATGACAAGAACCAATGGGCATAAACCAGGGGCGGGGCAATTATTTTGGGCAGAGGGCCGCTTACCCAGTTTTGGCAGACTGTCGAGGGTTGCATGGGTAGCCCCACCCCTTGACAGGTGCCCTGCCCCCTGCTCACCATCTTGGGACCAATGTCCCAAGGCCAGCACTGGTGGGGCCCGGAGTGGGGCACAGGCTGACAGGGGTCTGCGGAGCCAGGCTGGGCTGCACTGGCAGGGAGGGGGGAGCTGGCCCGGCTCCATAGAGCCTCTGCCAGCTGGGACCCCGCGTTCCTGCCACTCTGTTCAGGGCCCCACCAGCACTGGCCCTGGGACACAGGTGTGGGCCCCATGCTCTCGCTGGCTCCCTGCCCACTCACACCCAGTGCCCCCCAGCCCCGCGATACAGGTGGGGGCAGTGCACAGCCCCAACCCCCTGCTCGCCAGCAGAGAAGAAGCTGGTGCTGTGCGTGGGGAAAAGTGGCCCCTCGCCTGCCCCATGGCCGGTGCTCTCTGCTGCAGGCACTCACAGCCCATGCGGGGCTGTCTGGAGCAGCCACAGGCAGCCTCATGAGGGCTGCAGGTGGCTGCACCGTGGGGCACTGACTATGGGGCAGGTGAAGGGCCACTTTTCCTCACGCTCAGCACCAGCTTGTAACCCACCCCATTGTCAGCCTAGCAGCAAGGCTGGGTTACAATGTGGTGCTGAGTGTGGGGGGTGGGGGAGAAAGCAGTCCCTCCCTGCCCCATGCCCAGTGCCCCACACTGCAGCCACTCACAGCCCATCTGGGGCTGCCTGTGGCTGCTCCAGACACACCCGCTTAGGCTGCGAGTGCCTGCAGCAGGGAGCACCAGCCACGGGGCAGGTGAAGTGTTGCTTTTCTTCATGCAGGGAAGGAACCCAGGGAAAGCTGAGCACAGGGGGGGAAGCAGCCCCTGCCCTGCCCCGCCCCATCCCTGGTGCCCTACACTGCAGGCACTCACAGCCCACATGGGGCTGTCCAGAGCTGGCACAGGCATCCCCATGCAGGCTGCAAGCAGCTGCAGTGTGAGGCACCGGGCGTGGGGGGGCTGCTTCTCTGCCCTCCACTCCTTCCTTGCCCAGGGTCCCCCCCCCTTACTTGAGCTTCCTGCACCGGGGCAGCCATGTGCTCCCAGCCCAGAAAACCCAGCTGGGGTTTCTGGCTGAGGGGTGGGGCCAAGTGAGCCCTGCTGTTGTTGGAGCCCGCCGGGCTTCTCCTGGGCAGAGAAACATTAATTTTCTACCTTTTTTTAGGGGCTCCATGGGCTGGATAGAATGGCCTCGTAGGCTGGATTTTGCCCGCTCCTGGCATAAACTAATAGAGCATAAATTCAGGCTATACATAAGAACATTTTTTTTCTCTGCAATGGTTCCCAGAATCTGGAACACACTCCAGAGCACAGGTGGTGCAGTCAAGATCCTTGGAGGTGTTCAAGAGGAAGCTGGACAGGCACCTTGTCAAGCTCATCTGAGCCCAATGACTTCCTGCCCATGGCAGGAGACCAGACTTGAAGATCTTACAGGTCCCTTCTGGTTCTATGGTTCTATGATTCAAAACCTAGCCTCTACCAAGGTACTTAATAATTCTGTAACACTGTCAAACTGTACTGTGCTTTTCAAATGCTGTTACAGAGTCCCTGGTATAGACAGGAATGCCAACTCCTATTACTATAAAAATATACTGGAACATGCCCACTATGTACAAAAGCACACCTACACATACTAATATGCAGCATCACTATTTCCCAACTCATCTGGGGCAACCGAATGTATGTGTAAAATGTAGACTGAGAGAAGCACTTACACTGCCTGTGCTCCATACATGATGCAGGATCAGAAACCCCTGAATCCAGCTCATAGACTCAAAGTCCTGAAACCTTGGATGCATTCAATAGTCCATAAAGAAGCAGAGGGTGTTTCTCTGTTCTCATATCTTAAAGCCAATTTATAATAATTCTGGTCACTTGAGTAATCATGTGCACTTGATAGAAAGCTGTTTCAGACAGTCTGTTTCAGAGTTTGAGGTATGCTACTGGGGGTCCCATAGATAGATACATAGGCCAGCTAGCTCAGGGAACTCTTTTTTTTGGCCAAACTCCCACACTGTTTGTTTTATTAGTTACCATTTTAGAGTAGTTGCTTTTCCTGGCTATATGAATAATAGTATCCAATGGACTTGCTAGCCTTAATGTAGTGTTCATTTCTTAGAGCCACTCAGCTATCCCACAGAAACCCTTTGGGACATAGTGGGCACATCTACACATGCCTCTTTTAAGTGGGTTTAGCGTAAAATCACCGTTTTTAAGGTGCCTGTCTATACATGCATGCCCTTAATGCGCCCTAGAATGGCAATTTAAAGCTATGTAGGCCTAAATTTGACACCTGCATAAGGCAAAACATTTAGGTGCGAATAGCTAAGTTGCATTAGCACACACATTGATTCATTAATGTGTATTAACACAGTGTGCAACAACAGACACACATTGTGCTAATGTGCATCAGCATGTCTCCATGCGTACTAATACAACTTAGCTATACACACCTAAATTTAATGTGCTTTAATGTGCATTAGTGCGTCCACATGTACACAAGTGCCTAAATTGCCTTAATGCCTTGATAAAGTCCTCCATTTTACAAGGGTGTAAACTAAGGGTGGCTGAGTTGAGTCCTTAATATTTGCCATCAAAGTTTTTTGTGGGCACAAGGTATGCTGAGTGGCTTTGTGCAGGATGGTCAGCTGGTGGGTCATGGTCATAAGAGTGCATGCTGTGACAAGTCACTGCCATATGATGTCCAGGTGGGTGGCCATGATATCCTGCAGCTTTCAGCATGACTCATGCAGGGTGACCAGCAGGACCTGCTGCAGCTCCTGGGTGTCTCTGCTCAGGTGTGTAGGTTGAGAAACGAAGGCATGTGAAAGTCATGACGGGAGGAGTTTGGGGGTGTGGCAGCCCATGCCTGACAGCTAGTTAGGGGTGGCTCAGTCATTTGGCTCCATTTGGGCATCTTCAGCAGCTCAGGGAGCCTACGGGGCATGCATGTGGGAGGCCTCCACATCAATGCATCTGAGCTTCTTCTACATTCTTCAGTTGAAAAGAAAGGAGGATAGCAGTAGTGCATTCACCACAAAGACCACTCATTTCCTTACTTAGGTTTCATCAGAACGGACAGCAACAGTCCTAGCCTGGAAGGAATGGGGTGCAGAGATCCCTTGGAAGAGCCTAACATAATACTATTGGTAGAAATTAGCTTATTTTTTCTTGATTTTTTTTTTAAAACCATATTTTAAAAAAATAAGATGTGTGTTTAGTTGGGTGGGGGGAGGGCTTTTTATTATTTGCCAGAAAGTGACATTTTTATCAAAATGCTGTTTTCCTCACTTAAACACGTCTGGTGGGAAACCATGTAATTCATTATCAGCTAAATGGGATGCCAAGTGCATTGGGGAAAATTGATGTGGGCGAAGTGTGTGCATCACCTTTAGGCGGCTTTGTAATTCTGGAAGATCTGCAGCAGATTATCACTGTAAAATACTGAGTACAAAGCCAACCGTACAATAGTAATAGAAATTGGAAGTATCTGCTCAGTAGAAAGGTGTTGCAGAATACTGACCAGGGAAGAGATTTATAAGTGATTACAAAAAAATCCCTAAAGCTGTCTGCTCAGTGTAGAGGCTCAGCAGAGAAAGCAAACAAGATTCTCAGATACAGTGGGTTGCTCAAAGAATATAAATGAGAATAGGCAGCATTGCTGTATGAAGCATTGGTTAGACCGCCCCTAGAATACTATATCCAGCAATGATCAAATGAGCACTACCCTTCTAAGAGGACGGCTGGATAATGCAGTCAATGATAAAAGACTTGAATGATGGAAGTTATGGAGAATAATGGGGAAAATGTGTCTTTTCCATTTGGAAAAGAAGTCAGGTACTGAATGAGAGCATTCAAAATGAGAAAGACAATGGGACAAAATTCAAGTGGCTGCTTCTCAGGATTGTGTTAAGGGGCAGCTCACTCTGAGCTATCTGGGGAGTCACTACTATAATATCTGTTTGAGTAGAGGCTGAAAGGGAATGTGCATCATTAGTCTACAAACCTTTACCTGGCAATATTAGCTACAAATGAGCTGATTTCTCCTCCTTTTCTTGGAGGACCCACTGCAATTGCTTCTTTCTTTCCTTATAAATCATATCTGATTTTCAAAGGCTCTGAATTTCCTCTCAGGATTGAGACATTGCAGGGTTTATATTTGAAAAATATCTTTATATTTAGCTGGTATGTATTGATTTAAGTGCCTCATAAAAACTCCCCACTAGGAAACACAACAGAGAGAAGGGTTGAGAGATAATTTGGTTCCCACTTTGAGAGAGTCATTTGTGGGGTTGCTTAGAATTCCAAAGAATGCAATTATAAATGAACTGAGTTCACACCAGATTTATTTTATGTCACATCTTTCTTTTTTTTTGGCTAGGAGATTTACATTAGTATTAACTTTTGTTTGGTGAACTCTGGACCCTCATGCGGTTTCATCCATTTAGTGTGGAAACAGCACATTGTTAAGCACCTCTGGTACAAAATAGTTAAAGATGGGCAAGAATATTCAAAAGCCAAATTAGTGCCAATCCCAGCTCCTGTTTATGAAGGTAGAGACAGACCTGGGCGCAGAGTCTCTAGAGTCCAGAAGCAAAATTGTTTAAATCACTATGGCAAGCATGAGAAGGCTTGGCAATGAATAATGAGCAGTGACCTCACCCTACACATTGCACTTATGAATTATTTTATGAATTATTAATCAAGGAATATGCAGTCAGATTTGTCAAATGAATTTTTGTCATTGTGACAACATTTATGCAAGAGGCTCATACAATCTCTCTCTCTCCCCCTACACACATGTAGGTTGCAAACTGTGATAGGACTCTTTTTCACAGCTTTTATGACATAAAAGTTCTGAAAAGATGGCTTAACCAGCTCTATGAAAATTCTTCTCTTGCCCTAGAGAAGTTTCCGGGGGTGGGTAAAGCGATTGCACAGTTGGCATAGTTGGTGCCATTTCAGCTCCATCCTTTAAAGCATCCCCAGTAGTCATTGGCAATGCATAGGGGGTGCATGCAGGTGCACCCCATGGAAGCACCAGCCATGAAACTGAAAGTGAACTTCTGGTTTCGCCGCTGCCTGCCCCCCCCCCCCCAG
>NW_017729009.1:20928463-20941080 GCF_001723915.1 Gavialis gangeticus
CCCCCCCCCCCCAGTTGGCAATTGGCTGCTGCAAGACCCCCAGACTTGGGAGGCACCAGTTGCACATGCCCATAGTAGTGATATGGCAGTGGCATGACAGAAGAAAAGGTGTGGTTGACACCTTGCTGTATACTAGTGATGGCTCGTCATTGTCAAGCAGGGCTGGTACAAGTTAGGGCAGCCCTGAGGATGAGAGGTGAACCTCCCAGAATTGGGGATGCAGAAAGGGGGGATGCATCTACACGAGACACATGAAGGCATATTAACCTAATTTAATATGCATTATGAGTGCACATCTACATATGTGTACCCTTGGTGTGCATTAAAAATGGTGAAATTAGGCTAATTATACTTAAATTTGATACCTGTATTTGCAGGTATCAAATTTAGGTGCAATTAGTTAAAGTGCATTAATGCACTTGTAGATGGGACCTGGGACTAAAGTTAGTGCCCAACCACTAGAGGGCCGGCCTGAGCCCAGCCCTAGGGCTCCTGACTGGCTGCCTCTCCTCCCCCAGGGCTGGGCTGCTCTCTGTATAGTTTGCCACTTGTAAGTGGGTTTTTTATTGTTGGTGGCTGGGGAGGCTGGTGGAGGGGCACTGTTTGTTGAGGTGGGAGGGATGGCAGTGCAGGCTGTGAGGGTAATAAAGCTTTTTGTTTCAAACATTTGTCTGACCTGAGAGTGCCACTGGGCATGGGCAGAGGGTTGGTGGGGTGAGGGCAGTGGGGAAGGTGGGATGGAGCAGGGAATGCAGGAGGAGGGGACTGGCCAGGGCCTCCTGCAACTGATGACCTGGCCCCCACTGGTGGGTGTGCGGCTCTTCTGAGGCCTGGGTGGGGCTACTGGGACCAGCAGGAGTGCGGGGCACTGGTCTTTGTTGGCAGCGTATGGGCTGGAGCATTGGGGTGCTGGGCATTTCTGGCAGGGACAGGGGCAGGGACAGCCCTGGCCTGGGGAGACAGGGTGGGGAATGAGGGAGCTGGCACATGCTGTCCCTGTGTTGGGCATGTGGCTCCTGGGCAGGGCAGGGGCTGGCCAGGGGTCAGATGGCTGCCAAGTGCTGGAAGCTGGGTCTGGCTTCAACATGGCTGCCAAGTGGTGGCAGCCACTGGCCGGAGGTTGGAGCTCCCCCTGGTGGCCACAGGAGCACACTGCAGGGCTACAGGGACTTGGCACTAACTTTAGTGCTTAATACGCTTACTACACTTAATTAGCTAAATGCACATTAAATTTAGTTCTGCTTAAATGCATGTGTACAGGTGCCCGGGATGTACAGTTTTCTGCCCCCTACTCTGAACTCCAGGGGCACATCAATGTGAGTGCACACGTGCACTTTGTGGTGCCTCAGAGGCTTTTTGAGGCACTGCAAAATGCACCCCACATATGTGATTTGGTTCTCCATGTGGCATATTTGCAGTGCAGAGCCAAATGTTGATACCAGGAAATCCAGGCATAAAAAATAAAAAAGCATGTGCCATCTGAAACTGGAGCCTGCCTGGCCAGGGGGGCCACACTCCAGCTGCTGGCCAGGCTCCATGCACCTGGATCACCAACGGTGCAGGCCCTGGGAGGCCTCCACGACTCCAGGTAAGGCTACGGGGGCCAGCCCAGGAGAACCTCTCCTACCTGACCCAGGGTAACTTGCCATGTGTCAGAGCATGAATGCAGCAGTGTGCTAGCACAAATGTGTGCCACTGCTAGTTATCCCCAGGGAAACGCATATGCATGCTCATCTGGGTGTGCCCCAGATGTCCATTGGTTAGCAAGGGCCATAAACGGGCAATTTTTGCCTAAGCTTTAAGAATTTCCCACTGTGTTTTTGCTAGCCACAGCTGTGCTGTATTTACTAATTTTAGGCCTGATACTGCTAGTCTTTTCAATGACATTAGTGGCAGTATTTGCAGGTAAAAGGTATTAGTCAACATAAATCTGGAAGAAGCTGGCTACCTAAAATTGCTTGGAATGATACAAAATGTCCAAGCACAACAACTTATAAAAAAAGAAAAGAAAGAGTATTATAAACATCTCCAGCAGCTCCTTGAGGAGGAGACCTGCTGTCTGTGAATGGTCTTTTCTAATTTGCTGAGTCAAGTAAACATATTCCATGTGCAAGGCAATATATATTCTAGGGGATATATCTTCTAGCATGTATATTGCTAATGACAGGAAATGCAAACATGCAGACATTTTTTCTCTCTGTCTCTCTCTCTGTCTCTCTCTCACACACACACACACACACACACACACACACACACACACACGTGTGTGTAAGCTCTGTTTCAGTTTACTGAATCCCCTGGAATATGAGAGGATGCTCTTTTCTTCAATGGAGTCCTTGCATTGTACCAATGCAATGCAGCCTAGGGAATCTTGGATATATTATGTACTGCCTTTGCCTACTCTGGCATGTGTGTGTATATACATGTGTGTGCATATGTGTGTGTAAGCAAACATAGAGGGTTCAATCTGAAGACATCCACTGTACCCATATCATATATTAACTTCACTGGGTATTCTAAGAACTCAGTAGGGTATATTTTGGCATTTTGCTCAGGGAGAAAAATGCACACAAAGATGTTGCAGATTATGTTCAAGACATCAAAAGAAACCAATCAACTGCTGGCAAATAGAATGTGCTCATAAAAAAAGGAAGGTGGCTGAACTCACAAATTACGTGATGTCCCAAGAGAAAGGATCACACAAAACATTAGGAAATACACTGTTGACATGATCTTAGATACTGTCAAAGCAAGCCAAGCTTACAACACAGTGAGAAGATAGCAGAGCCTGTCCCTGAAGACCAGTGATAGAAGACTAATTACAAGAAGAGACAGATGAGGTGAGATTGGTGACAACTCTATTAAAGTATATCTAGACAAATCCAGCAAGAGTCACCATCACAATCTTCTTGGACATGATGCATTTGGAGAGTTGTGATGTTTTAAAAACAACAAAACCAACAAATTCCCTTTAATGCAATGGTCTCCCTTTTAAAAAAGCATACTTTTTAAAGTAGTTTTTAGTCCATTCTTATTCCAACTATCCCATTTTGGAAGATACAAACACTCTCAAAACCGAATCCTTCATTTATCCCCATAGTATGAAACAATGCAATACGTACAATACAGCAGAGCACCCAGAACAGCCCTGATACTACAGTCCTTAAAAACAGAAGTAATACTTACTCATGTGAGTTATCCTGCTGAAATCAGTTAAACAACTCACGTATAACTGCTATTCTGGTGACTAGGGGCTGCAGGATCATGCCTGTGGTAATACTGTGGGAAGGTGTAATTTCCAGTTGGCTAGTGTCAGTTTTATTAGAAGTACAGGCACTGAGAATGTTACCATAGCAGCCTCAAATATCTGTATTTGCTCCAAAGGACAATCAGATACTAGTGTTACTTCTCTGGGCCTAAATATCCAAACAACTGTGAGGTTTCTATACTACTTTCACTTCTGTTTGTGTAGAGGGCGTAACTGAAAGGAAATGTAGCTTGCACTGAACACTAGATGCCACTTAAACATTTGGGTTGCTAACCTTTGCTGTTCTAACATACCAGGAGGCCAGCCTGGTAGATACCAGGCTAGAACAAAGGTGAGTATTATGCCACCTTAACTCCCCAGTCTTGCGTCATGTGCTCCTCAGCCATAACTAAGAATCTTTCTCCAAAGGCGCTAAATATTGTGCTAATAATATGTAATTTATACTCTTTTTGGTCATAAAATATACTGGTAGTTGTTTATACCTAATGGGTAAGTCACAAAATCCCACATACCTCCCATCTTACCCACTGCAATTTGTCCAAGAAATGGTCTTATTTTTCTCATGCCAGTGCTTTCTGCTCCAAGAAACCAAGCCAACTTCTGTTGCTGCAATGTCTCAACAGAACTGAGCAGGTGAAATATATTGTGACCCAGGTAGTCCAGGTGTATCAGCACAAACTAGGCTATAAATCAGAGGTCTTCTTATTGAGAGTCCTGATTTCACATTTACTATAGTGCCTTGTAGAGTTTGGAAAGTCAAAGCATCACCCCCATAGATTTTGGTGACAGTGGGAAAAGTCCCCTTGGCATTTGGAAAGCAGTTTTCTTTGGACGGTGATAAGAATCTCATAGAAAAAATGAAATAAAAGCCAATGGATATAAGCCCATAAAAATACAGGTATAAGCAAGTCCAATACTACTGAATCCTTTAATGCCTGCTGAATTTAGAGATAAATTCACTGCATATACTCCCCAATGAACATTTAGTCACTGGAATTCAGATGCAAGGTAGAGAACTACCATCTCCATGAAGAGGTAGAAGATTAAAGCCTACTGAAATTTAAAGAAAAAATCTTAGCGATTGCAATTGCCTTTGGATCATGAGAAGTCTGTCTATGATAAATTTATGAGTGAATTTATTTCTAAATTCAGCAAGCATTGAAGTATTCAGTAATACTGGACTTCCTTAGACCTGTATATTTTTACTTATATCCATTGGCTTTCATGTGAGAAGTCTATAGAAGAACTGGGATGTGAAGCAGTTCGCAAATATGAAGTCAGATCCTATCCGCAAGATCGCCCTTATACTTGCCAGAGGCAACAATATCTTTATGCTCCCCCTTACCTCAGGGTGAATATTTATGAATAAAGACTACATAGAAAGAAACCAAGGATAGATTTACATAGCCTTTACTAAACAAACAAGGAGCTAAATTCACAACGGGTAGGTTTTATTTTTGAAAGCTTACCCTGCTTTACGTCTCTAATACTCACAGCAACAAAAGAATACTTTCTGAAGGCATTTGGGGTAAACTTTTGTAGACTGCCCATCAAGAATTTTTTTAATTGAACAAGACAGACTGTGAAAAATTGTTCTGGCTGCCTTGCAGGTAAGACTAACATTCATTGCCAAACAAGATGCTGCTTTGACTTCCTGCTGAGATTTCACACTCCTTACTGTTCTCAGTCCAGGAGTATCTCAAACAAAAGCAATGCTTTGATTTTCTACTCTACTACACCACTTCAGCAGTGGTAGCATGCCTTTTGGATTATAGTCCAAATGCTAAATGCTTATAAAACAAAGCAAAGGCAACACGATTCGGTTGACCCAATTTTGTCTGAAGGACTCCAGATATCACATCTCAGGCAAGACTTCACAGTTACACGAGTACCTTCGACAACAAGTTCTTAGTACATGAATATAAGCATTTCAGATGTTCACCTGACAACAATATTAGCAAAATTAACGTTTTGTTGCATCTTACAGATTGCTAACCACTCTTGAGTTACAACATGTGATGTCTAATTTCAGAAAGCAAAACAAGTCAAAAGATCATGTTACAAAGCTCACGTTATGGTACTTTCCCTTCTTACGGGGATTAAGATGGTAGAAAATATTTCTTTACAAATAATTTGTGCTAGTGCTCACAGTCCATTTAAAAAGACACATTTCCCAGCTATAAGCTTTTAAGGCTTCCATAACAACAGCAGTCACATCACACACAATGACAACAGTGGAAAAGTAAAGCAATAATAGAATCTCACCATAAAAAAAAAAAATCAGGAGGCCATAGTGCTTCTTTTTTAATTTTTATTTCTCCAAGTGGTGTTTGAAACTAGGGCACAGGCCAGTTTGTTCACATTAGTATATACAAGGTGCACACCATACCAGAAAAAAATCTTCTGAGCTGGCATCTGTTTTATAAGAAACTGCTTTGCAGAGAATTTGATGTTTTTCACAAAAGCATTTAGAAATGCACTTGCTGCAGACAGATACAAGAAGGTGATACAAGTATATTTTGAGAGTCTAACTGGGGCAAACAAATGAAAAAAAAGGACCCAAGATAAATGTTTACTGGGCCACAAAAAGTTAGGGGAAAGATGCGTTTCTAAGGGAACACAACACACCATTACCTTATGTAGCCTCATCCCTTGAGAGCTGTACACGAAGTGGAGTGTCACAGTACTAAGGAAGGTTCAATTCTGAATCTAAACTACTAAGGTAAAACATACCATTGGAGATATTGGGATCCACGTTACACATAAACTGGTTTAAGTGATCAGAAACTGGTTTACAGAAACTGATTTAAACTTGTAACAGAACAGACATTCAGTGCCCATAAACCAGTTTGAAAATGGTCAAAACAGGTTTGAGATAAACCTGGCTGAATGCAGTACAAGACTTAACTGACTTGTGTCAAACCGATTTATGCAATGTCTGTCCCAGACCCTAAAGGATGTGGTAATAACTCACGTTACATAACCCTGGTTTTAAATCACTTCACCAACTGACAAAATGTGTACAGATCACTACGCCAACCGCTGACATGTATATTACTTGAGCCATAAGGCTGTTAGGTGGGACAGGAAATGAAGAATATTACTGCAACAACCTAAAACTTAGGGAAAAATAGAGAGGAGGATTGTTTGATGCTATCTGCTCATACTTGAAGCATCAGAGAGGTCCTTTCCTCTTAAGTGTTGACCCAATTAACCCTTTCTTAGCTGGCGAAAATTTGACTAACAATGCTCAGCACCCTGCTATTGTACTGTAATAGGTGGTACAGCTGGATGGTGAAAGATACAGCACAACACTACCCCAAAAGTTTTTCTTAAATTCTTTGGGCTTTAATATCAAAAAATAAAATAAAAAGGGATTATAAAGAAATGACTGTGAAAGTACATGGTCTCACCATTTTAGAACCACAGACAGGTGCTATTTGATATTTAATTTAAAATGGAAAGGTGGTAAAAAAACTAAAACAAGACACTTTAAGTCTGATTTTCACAAGGCCACAATCTCCGTACATGCCTAGTTATTACCTAGATTCCTGTAGTGGCTCCATCACCCATACCACACACTCATCTAAGCAAACTCAGTGGGAAATCTACAGCAAAGGGATTGCAGAATCACACCTACAGCTCAGCAGGTAGCTAGAGCATCTGCATTTCTAAGGGAAATTAGTGATCTGAGTTGGCTTTGAATGAGTTACCCAGACCAAGGTCACCTTTGCTGAAATGAACAGTGAAATGTGAAATCGTCTTAAAAAAATTCTGGGCAGAGAGGAAGAGCATCAAAGGGTAAGGTAGTATATTTTCTACCGCCTCACGAGAAAAATATATCTAATATACGTACCAGTTCAGCCACTGTGAATAATTTAATCATACTTGTAAATGACGTCGCAGCAAAAGGTCATCAGATTCGTCAGCCCCTTGATTGCTTAGGTAAAATTAGATCTGCTTTACTGACATGAAAGATTGACACATGGTTGACAGCTAGCTCTGCCCTGACATTAAAAACTAAACAAAACACAAATGTGTAAAAACTTTTCAGGAGGCTATTTTGCACTACTCTCACAGGGCAAAGCAGCCATAAAGTCATGTTAACTTCAAACTCCGCTGGCCAGGCCCTCCCAGCTGTTCCATGGAAGGGACTACTGAAAGCATGGCCAAAGTCCCATGGTGCTCCAGTGATCCCTAATGGTAGAATGGACACTGCAGCTGGTATAGCTTAGAGTAGTCATGAGGATAGTCTTAACTGCACTAAAAGCAGAACCAGCACTTATGCAGCCCTGAAGGATGTAGGGAAGTAAGTGAGCATAAACCGGTTGGAAAACTACTCTCCCACACAGTAGTGCATTGAGTTTGCAGGTCAGTATTTCTTTTTGTGTTATGCAACAAGAGAGGCAAACCCAGATCATTCTTGAGATCTAATTTCTATTAGCAAGAAAAGATTGCCAAGAAAGTAAGAATTTCCATCTTCCTGGAAAGTGAATATTGTTTATTCAGTCTGTCAGCACCATGTACGCGCTTTCAAAAAAGGGAAGATTTCAGACTGTTGATTCACCGGAGATAATTCTTAATAACATCTTTGTCATTATTCACAGCTTGTTGTTTAGCCATGTGATAAACTGCAGAACAACATGATAAATGAACATGCCAATTCATCAAGCATCTTTGATCATTTTGCTTGCACTTGGCCCATTAATCCATCATCGTAAGTCTTAAATGAACATCCTAAATGTCTCTGCAGCCAAACATGCACCATTACAGAAAGAGTCAACAAAGCTTTGAAATGTTTGCTCCTTTTCTCTTCCAAAAATGTCCATCTCCCTGAGATCCAGGATTCAGTAATGAACAGTGATATACTTCATAGTTTCATAGTTTCTAGGGTCGGAAGGGACCTGAGCAGATCATCTAGTCCGACCCCCTGCCATGGCAGGAAGAGCACTGGGGTCAAATGACCCCAGTAAGGTGTTCATCCAACCTCCTCTTAAAAACCCCCAGGGTGGGAGCCTGCACCACCTCACTTGGAAGCTGGTTCCAGACCCTAGCCGCCCTGACCGTGAAGTAGCGCCTCCTGATGTCCAACTTAAACCTTCCCTCCGCCAGCTTGTGACCATTGTTCCTGGTCACTCCTTGCGGCGCTCGGGGGAACAGGGACTCCCCCAGCACCTGCTGATCCCCCCTAACCAGTTTATAACAGGCCACAAGATCCCCCCTCAGCCTTCTCTTTTGAAGGCTGAACAGGTTCAGGTCCCGCAACCTTTCCTCATAGGACCTACCCTGCTGTCCCTTGATCATACGAGTGGCCCTCCTCTGGACCCTCTCCATGCTGTCCACATCCCTCTTAAAGTGCGGCGCCCAGAACTGGACGCAGTACTCCAGCTGCGGCCTGACCAGTGCCGCATAGAGGGGGAGGATCACCTCCTTGGACCTGCTCGAGATGCATCTGTGGATGCACGACAAGGTGCAGTTGGCCTTCCTAGCCGCCTCCCCACATTGCCGACTCATGTTCATCTTGGAGTCAATAATGACTCCCAGATCCTTTTCCACCTCCGTGCTGACAAGAGGGGAGTTCCCCAGCCTGTATGTATGGTGCCGATTGTTCCTCCCCAGGTGCATCACCTTACACTTGTCTGTGTTAAACCCCATCCTGTTCTCCTCCGCCCATCCTTGTAACCTGTCTAGGTCCAACTGTAGCCTGTTGCTCCCCTCTATTGTGCCCACATCCCCCCACATCTTAGTGTCATCAGCAAACTTGAACAGGGTGCTTTGCACCCCCTCGTCCAAATCATACTTGCTATGACTAAAAGTGTGACAAGTGCATTCAGTACAATATATTGGAGCTTTATAGCTCTAATGAGTGTGAATGGGGGGGGCAGAGAGGGGGAGTATGAAGCGTCCATTAGAACCCAAAAGGATTTTTTGGGACCTTTGAAAGGGCCCATAACAGAAGATTTTAGTGGTTTCATATTCTTAGGCACAGAAATGTTCAGTTTGTTTCTGCAGTTTTTTTAAGCTTTCCTATGAATGCTGTAGAAACACAGTAAGAAAGACATTAGAGGATGGACAAACTAAATCCTTCCAAACATATTATGTCTAACCATCGAAAATAGTTTTCCCCCTGTAACCTAGACAACATAATATACATATGATATTGTAGTATAACAGAATTCTTGAAACTCATTCAGATTCACACCTCATTCAACTACTGTGATGAATACTGCTGTCTGTACCCATACATAGTAATCTGTCCAGCCAAGAAAACTATCCATCTAAGCCCAGAATCATTCCTTCAATATGTAGGAATTTGAAGGTAAACAGCAAAATGTACTTAGGCTGAAGTATCAGCACCACTTTCTCTTCCTTCTTGTTTGTAGGATAGCAGGAACTCTTTTTTTTCACACCACTCAGCCCGAACACCGGTGTTATCATTCATTAAGCACAAAGGACACCACTGGTCTCCTCCTCTTTTGCTCCTCAATTAATTAGAGCTGGAGGAAAATCCAGACACAGCTTTATTCTGATTTCTCATATGATATAATTTTCGGAACTTTAGCTGACTCTGTACAACTCTGAGTTACAACCTCCCTTGTAGCTTGGCATGTTAATCTGTCAGAACTAGTCGAACCATCTGCCTAACAGAAAATCTCATGATAACACAGAAGATAACTAGAGCTAATGGAAATTTTTTTAACAGGTAAAAATTGGCCTGTTGTCAAAAACAAACTTTTCTACAAAAATATATATGTATTTCAAAATATTCCTTTTCTGTTAATAAAGGCCTTAACATGGAATATTTGTGGAGATCAGGTTTCCCTTTTATTTTCAGTTCCAAAGAAGGAGGAGGAGGGGAAAAAAAATGAAGTGGGAAGGAAAAGGGAGGGCAAGGGAAAAATGAAAAAGCCCTCAAAAGGTAGTATCTGCAAAACCAGACATTTTCACTAAAAATATACATTAAAACATTGAATACAGAATTAAAATGTGCCCTTTTGAAATGGAAATTATTCCAAGAAGTTTGACATTTTTCACGGGAAGGCTCACCATTTTATAGTACCTGTACAAAGTAGCTGAAGTTACCAGTATTTTACTTCTGTGCACAAATGACCTTGCAAAGCAGTTAAACTATTCTGAAAGTCCCAATGAACAGAGAAGAGTTAATGGGTTTAACAGTACAAATGCAATGATTACTTGGTACAGAAGCTTAAGGATAGGCTGATCGATTAAACTAAAATGCAATTTTCATTAAAAAAAGAGAGTACCTAATTACATCTCTTACCTTATTTTCAAACCTTGATGGTTTGAAGATGATCTTCTTTGTAAAAACTACCCTACGTAAAGCAAACCACAAAAATAATGATTTAGAGATCACAGGCCTGCATGAAAAATTAAAAGAACTCAGAGAACTGGAAGATATGATCTCTGGCAAGGCTGCCAAAATACCCAGAGGTAATCTGGAGCGTGAGGATTACATTGCTTCCCATATGGAGATTCCTTCGCCTGTAATGATACGTAGATGACAATGACACATGTCACTGCCATTATGGAACAGGCAAGAGAGATGTAGCAAATTTGAAGGGAATGAGTTCCAGATAAGCAGACACCAAAAGAGAGTTTACAATAAAATACTTAGTGCTGTCATCCATGGGTAGAAATAAGACAGTGGTAGTGATTGCTTATGATGATTAAAAACTTCTGAGAGTGCTACATGAGACTTGGTTCAACAGGCAGATGGAAGAGACTCCTCACTCACTCTGAATGTGGGCAGGGTACAGAGATGCAATTAGCCTAGCACAAATGTCTTACAGCCTGCCATAATATCCTTATTTGTACATGACTTAATCATCCTTTCAAAGATAAAGTATAATCTCTGTTTATTAGGATTCTCTATTACAACATGCTGGTAACATGCATAGAGATGAGAAGAATTTTTTTGCATGCATCAGGTTTTTTAAAACCTTTTCCAGAAGCGTTGGGTGTTGGCTGCAGCCAAGGCTGGAGATTTTTACTGGGGTTTGCCAGTGCTCCTGCTGGGACTTAAACTTGGAGGTTCCTGGCAAGAGGCTCTTGCCCCTCCACTCAGGGTCAGACTGATCCCCATATTTGGGGTCAGGAAGGAAATCTACCCCGTACTCAGATTGGTATGGACTGTGGGGCTTTTTGCCTTCCTCTGTAATGGCTGCAACCACCACCTTCTTTGGATCTCTCAAGCATATTTTAACAACATTAGCAGCAGCAGGACTTTAGCTGTTGTGGTTCCCTTGCTTTACCTGTGGCAGATTAGGGCACGGTTGGGAAAATAGGGCCTGTGGGCCAAAGGCAGCCCGCCAAATGATTGGACCTGCCCAGAAGGGGCACCTACCAATTGATTCGATCCAGATGACAGTCCTCCACATGGAGCTGAGTCTAGCCCAGGGCAGCTCGCGCCACACTCCAGCCTGCACCTGCAGCTGGGCCCTAGCCAGCACGCACCGCTTCTGGCGCGGCTGCTGCTGGTATGGCTGCAGCTGCCTGGGTTCAGATTATCGATCAGAGCAAAGCAAAACAGCCACAGATATGAATGAAAGGACAGAATAATGCCTATACACCCTCAGCTTAATGGTCAGATCCTCACCTGCTGTCAAACGGACTCTCCTCACCTCCAGTGGCGGCTCCTGCTCCTGCTGTGCTGCTCTTGGCTGGGAGGCAGCTTCAGCCAGGTGGCTCCTGCCCCAGCATGTGGGGCTTTGCCTCCAGCTCCTGGCTACCTTCCACCCACTTGGCCACCTGCACCAGCCGGGCAGAGTGGGTGGAAGGCGGCTGGGGCGGGGCGCAGTACGACACAGACTTTCCCAGGTTAGGCTCAGCCCCACACAGAGTATTGCAGGGGTAGCTGTGGACCACAGTGCTCCAGACAGCTCGGCTACATGCGCCATCTGCCTCCTCCTCCCCCCTCCCCGCAGGACCTAGCTCCCAGGGAGTCCCCCATACACATACGTACCCGTACCCTGCCTCCCCCCCCCCGCAACCCTGCCCCATGATCCCAGCCTCACCCACCCATCTTGCTCCCAAACACCACTCCTTCCATGCCCATGGCCCAAATCCCACATAGGGAGTTTTGGTGAGTTGTTGCAGCAGGGAAAGGGGGGGTTGGGGAGCTGACCCAGCCGCGAGAACTCATCAAAACTCCCTATGCAGCCCCCAGGACCAAATAACTGGATTAAGGTGTTATGTTTTATGGTTGTGTCACGGTTGACAGTGTAATTTTGTAAATAGGTTAAACAATGGATTCTTATAGGGTGGTTTGAATAGATAAGATCCTGCCTCAGGCAAGGGATTGGACTGGATGACCTCCGGAGGTCCCTTC
>NW_017729009.1:20946080-20965270 GCF_001723915.1 Gavialis gangeticus
GGTGATTCTTATAGGGTGGTTTGAATAGATAAGATCCTGCCTCAGGCAAGGGATTGGACTGGATGACCTCCGGAGGTCCCTTCAAGCCCTACTTCTCTATGATACTGTGATTGCTTCACACCTAACAGCTCAGAAATGTGAAAGTGCAACTAACTTCCTTCATATGGGTATAGAAATAGATTGCAGGAATATTCCTCTGCCTGTGCACACATGGAAGTTTGTGATTTAAAAGCCCACAGAATGCAATAAAGAGATTTCTACTGGCTTCAGAGGGCTTTGGATCAGGTCCTTGACCAGGATAGCTCTGCAAATAGCCACTCTTTATTATTAGTAATTTCTCAGAAATGGAATTGTGGTAAACAATCCTTTCTGTTACACGCACTTCTCTGTATGGCAAAGAAAGTAAATACATTAATAAGTTGGTCCTGGTTCTGGAAAGCAAATCACAAAGGAAGACATCTGTGTTATTGGAGTCCTGGTGCAGTCAATGGGATTTCATATGGGTGCAGGGACTCACTGACAACCTTTTTTTGCAAGGTCAGGTCTTAGTGGGTTTGTGAAAGGGTTATGGTTACTTGTGTTGTTTACCAGGCCCCCAGAACACTACCTTAGCTCAGCCAGGTCAAGTTTAAAACAAAGTCAAACTCAGCAGAAAAAGAGCCTGTGCAGTGAACGGCATAAAACTGGACTCCCTCCCATCAAAATCCAACTTTTTTTCATTTTGGAACAGCTACAAAGACAGTCGAAAAATACCACAGCACGCAGAACGGAGGTGTTTCAAAGGCAAAACATCAAACTGTTCTTCACTGTGTTGATCCAGCTTGTGAAATTATGAACTATCTATATTTGCCCAGTCACTTAATCTAATCTAAATACAAGGAAGAAAGAGTATGAGGAAGAGTAGGATGAGAAAAAAGCTACTTAAATTTTTGAAAAAATATTCATTATTTTTCCTGTAGTGCCTAGGAACCCAGCCCTCATTGTGCTAAGCTCTGTACAAACACCAAATAAATGAACAAATACTGCTCTAAAAGAAATAACAATTAAATTAAACGAGTAATTGACTCGGGTAACTGAATGAGTAGAACTTTGCATATATAAATGAGAATAAAATTAGTGCTCTGACCAGGTAAGAATTAGACAGTACTTAAGTCCTACTTAAGCCATGTGTTAAAGGCTTAAGTGGAACTTAGGTGATTCATGGGGCTGTGCAGTCCCGCAGATCAATTTTACCCATTTATTTATTTGGATCTATTTCAAAATCTAAAAGGCCATTCACACAGAAGTCTAGGTGTCCCCACTCCAAATTTCAGAACCAAAAATAAGATAAACAGCAGCTGAGAGACTTCACTGTAGACCATAGCATAGACCATATATATGTGTAATGGCACACAGTCATTCTGCAGATTCAAATCTTTCAATATTAGGTTGATAAAGACAGGATGTGACAGAGCTCCTCTTTGATTCGTTAGTGGGCTTGCAATTATGTCTAGCTCTCCAAGGACACAGCTGATAGATGATGTTTCAGGGAAACAAAATACAAGTTTTGTTATTCTCAGCACCTTTTTGCATAATAATGAGACTGGGCAAAGAAAGGGAAGGTTATGCTCAAATACAAGTGCACAAGGTTTGCCTCTAGGCTGCTCTGCAGGAAACCTAAGCCCATAACAATTATATTGTTTGTTACTGAAATAATGAAAGAGAGTAATTAGACTGATGCTCTTAAAATTACCTGCTCTTTCTAATATATGCTTTCTAAATTAGTTTGGCAAAAGTGGCTTGTAACAGTATGAGTACATATTAAAGGAGAGGCAATTAGGCAGCTAAACAACCATGATGACAGCTTTTTAGTAGATGGTTTAGTTTTTAATTTTGAAATGGCCAGGTCCCACTGAGCACAAAATTCTCAAACTGTAATTTTGTAGAATGTGATGATGTGTTGTTGGCAATTAATTAAAAGTCTTTTCTTTTTGGGGAGGCATAGGGTAACGGTCACCTGTTAGCAGAGTTCAGTGTGTGATTAGCACTGCCATCTGTAGAAGACCTTGTAGCATAATCAGTATAAATGGAAAAGTCCAAGCCTATCTATCTTGGCTAATTTGGGTTAGAAGGTTCTCATATGTAAAGTCTGCACCAAATCAGGTGCTCAGCCGAAGATAATGGGCACAGCACCACTATTGTCTGTTTGATGCCACCAAGAGTTTTTCCATTTTAATCCAAAAAAAAAGGGGATGGCTCTTTTTTTTCACTAAATAATTCTTCAGAGGTTGGAAGGCCTCAAAAAATCTTGAGTTCTTATCTTTTGTCGAATCTGTCATCCTCAATTTAAACTTGGTCTGCTGATCAGGGCAGGATGCGGGAAAGTAGGGATCTAGGAGTCTATTCTTAGCTCGCTCTCTAGCTCGCTGTGTGACCTTGGGCAAGTCACTTAACATCTCTGTCTGTGTAGTTTATCCATCTGTAAAATGAGTAAAATACCTTTCTTCCTCTGGCTGCAAAATGTATTTTCATACCTCCTGTGTTTTCCACTGAGCTACATTTGAATACGAAACCCAGAATATTCTGCCTTTTACTCAAATCTGATTTTTCTTTGGAAATGTCCAAACAAGTTTATATAAAATCATTGGTAATTAAGCTATTTAAAAAAAATTTGAACACTTTTCCTCTCTGTATGTGTGCGTACATACAGGGAATGGTTTATAGAGAAAATGTTTTGACAAATATCCGCTTCCATTTCACCTGTAGGGACTGTTATGATTTTTTAACTAGGAATGTAAATCATCAGTTGACATTAGGACACCACTCATTTTCCCTCTAAGGCATCAACTAGACACCTGTTTAACTGAAAAATCATAAAAAAATTCACTACACCAATTAGTAATGCCAGGGGTATGTCTATCATGAATACATACCAGGGCGTGGTAAGTAGACATTCATGCCCTTGTACCTGTATGGAAGAGGCTCGTTACATACTGCAGCCTTGCTAGCTAGTAGATCAAAATGTGATAGACTGACCTGCTCATGAAACATGTAATGACCCTTCAGAAATCTGAGAGATCTTCCCACTCTTAACAAGAGGATTACTTGCAAAAAAAAATTCTCAAAAAAAAAAGCAAAATGATTTCTTTTCTTCTTGTTTGTTCTTTAATCCCTCTTCAAGGTCCATGCCAACACAGCACTTAAGTATATAACTGTAAGCCTGTGAACAGTCTCCTTGAAATCAATGTGAGTGATCCTGTTTAAAAGTTATGCGTGTACTTAGGGTCTGTGCTCAAACAGGACCCATTAGATTCATCTTTGAAACATCTCACCAAATTTCAGCTGAAGAAGTTTACAGTTTAGACAATTTAGGTGAAATAATGTATCATTTTGACCTCACTGCCACACCTTTTCCAGAGCATGCCTCGTAGGTGCCTGGAAAGGTGAGAAGAAACATTTCACCAATTAGGAGCCAAAAAAAAGATGAGTGTAGCATCAAGTTAAAAAGGAAATGTGAGGAGGGTGTTTAGCCAAGGTCAGACATGAATTTAAAAAGGCTACATTTTGCTGTTCTGCAAATGGGGGCTGAGCAAGGTCAAGAGGAGAGCAAAAGGTAGACTGCTCCATCTCAAGCAATTCCAAGAAACTCATTGGCTAGAAAAAAAATAAATCGCCCAATAGCAGGTGTTCTTTTTAAGCTATGAAGTGATTATTAGAAATAAATAAGATGGAAAGTTAAATGGCTCTGTGCCTCCTTCCAACAAAAAGTCTCAAGTCTTCAAAAGATTTGCATTTGACTAGGATTTGCACTGATCTTCTTGTTTCCATGGCTATGTTTGAAGAGCCAACACACTGAGTGCAGCAGTTACGCCCTTGGATATGCTGCACTACCCAGCACAGGTTACGTCTCAAGCAAGAAGAAGAGCAACTCCACTGGTGTGGTGCGGTGGGAAGTCTGCTTAATGCTGCTGAGTGACAGGACCAATTACCCAGCTCATGGTGCCACGTGCATATAATTAAATTGCATCTGGTTTAAGCAGCAGTTTGTGAGGAGCTGTTCAGTGTGCTTGAGGGTGCTATTCTGAGCGGAGGAGAGTTGTTATCACATAGACATAGCCTATGCATAACTCTCGAGGAGGTAGACACCAACAGATTTGCAAATGTTCATGTGGCTACGTAAAGGATGTGTACAGATATGTCAGCTCATGAAGACTGGAAGAGAGTCTGATGGCCATAACAGAAAATACTATATGACTTTCTCCACGTCATCTGCTTAAAAAACAGGCTTAAAAGCAAAGGTCAGCATTAATAGCAGCTTCTGAAAATTCATGGGCATCCAGAGATATCAAGAGTCCTCAAAATGTGGCAGACAATTTGCAGACCCAACGAAGTTCTAATGAAACACTTTTTGCTCGTGAACACACTTCAGCTCACTCTGTTTACGAGTGTGTTCAAGGTCTGGGCTGACTTTCACAACCCTGTGCTTAAATATCTACATCCACCTCAGAGTAATAATAAAAGGAAATTAGTGTTATGAACCCAACGAAAGGCTTCGAAAAATATAATCCTTTATGTATTCAACTGGAAAATCAAATAAGAAAAACAAGGGGATTTTTTTTCTGTCAGTAATAAAACATACAACCATCTCACTTCAAAAGATTTCCTGTCTCTCTTCTTTAGTGTCTTGAAACCATAGAAGAGAAATTCATGACCAAAAAAGCAAAATGCTGATAAACAAATGCAAGGAAACTTGTGGAAGTAGCCTCTTTCTCTACTGTAGGTGCAATCAAAGGATTAACACTGTGTATTTTACCACTGCTTGTTTAAAAGCTGTTATGTAGCATATGAAACCAAAAGGCACCAAATCACAGACAGAAAACTGGAACAAGCCTGCATAATGAAAAAATGTGGGGAATTATCTGATTTGCTTAAGAATTTTCAGACTTCGAGGAGATAAAAGGCTATGTTGGATAACGTGCTCATTATCATTTATTTTTGCGAGTCTATCATCTTATTCAGTAGTTAACAAACGTATTTGGCTTTAATGTTTTCCACAGCTTATTGTAGGTAAGATGTGATTAATGATCTTACTAGGCTTCTTTAATAAATGTAATGTAGCAACACCTGCAATTATTATATACTAAACTTCTCCTCTTTGAGAAGATGAATTTTATGCATTTCCTGTTCTGTATCAAGATGATTTGAATTGCTGAAAACTCACAGAGATGTCAGCTCTGTATCATCATATTCACAATCATGTTTATTGGAGCCATTGGCTGTGACTCCAATAAATCATCTGTCACCGGCAGTTTGGTAAAATTAGACTCAGATCCAGCAGATGGGTTAATCATAGTTAACAAACCCCTGCTGATGGCATAACATTGTTTATTATTTTTTGCAAAGTAATGGATCCAGCTTTTACAGGCACTGCCTCAAACCGTTTTTTCCAACACCACTGCATTAGGTTTCTATCAACACTATAGCAAATTATCTGTGTAAAACATCAATTCAAGCTGTAGCATTTCACTCTTATTCACATCCTGCCTTATTAGATTGATATGGATGTATTTAGTGAAGCCATGAGAGGTGCTGACAAGAGCTATTTTACCAACAGTACAAATCTGCTACTCATCCAGGACAATTACTGAACAATAACAGCTCTAAGACTCACGCTTTAACTTTAGACCAAAGGGAAAGCGGTAAAACTACCAAAATGAAATCAAGGTTCTCATGGCAACAGCAGCCCAAAACATTTTATAAATGTGATGACAATTAACAGTTATTACACTGGCTGTAACGTTTCTTAATGTTGATCTGGAAAAATGCACTAAATATGGATATAAAAAAATATTTAAAAAAAAAAGAGATTAACGCCCCCAGTGGGAAAATAATGGTTAGCAATGCAAAAAATAAAATGAAATACACATCACACTTTAAAACCCCCCGAAAAACACATCATCCTGTTACAACACAAACCGATAAAACTCACACATGCAAAAATTCCATCCATTTCTAAAGTAGAACTAAATAGTTTGGCTTTTTTGTTTTTAATATCTGCTGTAGGCAACAAATTGAATATGCAACATGTTCCAATAATGCGCTTGCAAACTCATTTATTTAAAGTTGTCCCAACTTGATAAACATTAAAGTGCAGCAGCAGCAGTTGAAGATTGGAAAAAGCGGCTGGCAAGCTGCACTGGCAAAGAATGTTACTACAGAAGCTAATATCAATTTGTAATCTAGGCCCTATTTCACTAATACCGTGGAGCACATGCTTATAGCCATCCCTCTTCAGGACAGCATTAAATGTGTGTAAAAATCCCAGGAATTTCAAGTGCTCTCCTGAATGTGGATGATTTCCTTAATCAACACCCTAGAAGAGAGGGTTGGTCTTGCAGTTAGGGTAACGGGAGTGAATTCCATTATGGGGTGAATATGGGGTGAATTCCCAGCTGTGCCATTGCCTTCCCTCTGTTCCCAACAAAGTTTCGACAGTGAAGTTTTCATTTTCTCACTCCAGTCTGTCTTCACTCTGTAAATTCTGCTGAGCAGACCCCAAACTATGTGTTTGGGCCTGTTGCACATTCATTTTAGGCTGCTCCTGGAGCTCTTCATCTCTGGATTGTCCACACATCAACACCTGAAACTAGTTTAAGCACACTTTAGACCACTAAAAGTTGTGCTACTCCAAAGCAGGTTCATCTCCGATCCATGTTACCTAGCTCATGTTCCATTAATGTGTCACCACTCCCCACAGATGAGCTGCCCAAGTTGCAGTTCTCCAGGATGCAGTGTCCCCTTCCCACCTTCTGGTCCTGTGTGCACAAGTTTCCAACCCATGAACTCTACTATGAGGTGGTTCTGGCACCAGTCCAATTCCCCGCTCCTCCCCCAGGGGTGCAACCCCGTGCCAACAGTCTGTAGAGCACATGCCAGCTAGCTTAGTCACAGGGCATGAACAGGTCCAGGTGTGGACCTTAGGAGTGGGGGGGAAGGGAACAAGGTAGGGAGCTGGATTGGGCCCCCAAGAGCTGGAGCTTCCTTCCCAGGGCAGGGACAGTCGCTCCTCTGAAAGCTTCCCTCACTGCTCCCATCTCCTAGCCACCCCAGGAAGCATGACTAGCACCCCCACATGCCAGTCCCAGTTCCCAATATAATAACACATGAGACCTTCTTTAATTAACTTCCTCTTTATCTCTTTTTGCATTCTTCCCCACTCCCCCACACTTTTTTATTTTATCCTTCAGTGGCTGACTTCCTTCATTTCACCACCCTTCCCCCACTCCCATTTCTTTTCCACCTCTCATTACCTACTCTCATCCCATTAACTCTCCACCTCCCAGCTTCATGTTCCCCCACCGCCCAACCCATCTCTCACACACCCCACGTAGAGCAAGGAGAGAAGCCTGCCCTGGCTCACCCATCCTCTAGTGCAGGGGTAGGCAATGTTTTTTGGCCGGAGGGCCAAAACCCCCACAATGTATACCTTGGAAGGTGCCGGAGTGCCAGCATGCCGGAGCCCGGAGTAGCTGTTTGCAGCCTCCCGGCTCTACTCGCAGCAGGGCTTGCAGCCTCCCAGCCGCCTGCTGGGAGCAGCCTGGGCTCCATGGCTGGCAGCAGCTGCTTAGAGCCCGGGCTGGCAGTGGTGTGCCAAGCAAAATGGCCTTGCGTGCCATGCTCGGCATGTGTGCGGGGGTTGTTGACCCCTCCTCTACTGGCAACTCACAGCTGCAGCTCCTAATCAGACCCCTGCTCACCAGCCCTCTAGTGGCAACTCACAGCTGTGCAGGTTGGGAGACAGGGAAGGTTTTTAGCTTTAAGGTGTGACTGCTCCAGACGTGACTTTAACACTGATAGATGTTCGAGCAGCTCAAAGTGCAACGTGTAACAAGGCCTTTTGTACAGCTTGTAGCAGAGCAGAATCTGGTGTTGGTTTGGGTCTCTAGAGGCAACTAGGATATTAACAGCAAATGGAACCAGTAAAACCCTCCCTGCCCCCCTCACTACCACAGGCCATCACCAATAACTGTGGAGCAATATGTACTGTATGTGACTAAAGTACACAACCAACAGAAAATGGTGCTGACAAACTGTTATAATAGATGTAGAAAATCTAGCATTTCTACCTACACATAATCACATATACCAAATTGTGGAGGTTGGCTATAAGCTATGTTGAAGCCCCATGGAAAATTAGATCCAGTGCACTACACCAAACTATTTCCATGTCTAGTTCTACCCTATAAATATTGATTGATATTACTCTAGCCATTCTTGACATAATTGGAAAGTATACTATCCCAGTTATCTAAAACAGAAGCATTTATTTTACTCCTTGCTGAGATCACAGAAAAAGCAGGCCCATTAAATGTCACATACTATTTAGCATGTGCCAGGGTATCCATACTATTTTCAGTGGTTAATCCCCAACCCAAAACTTTTAGCATTTGTCTCCTCCCCATATGAAGAATTCAGGAAATGCATAATTGAAGGATTGTAAATGGATCAGTTCATGCAGGATCTGCAAAGTTGTCACTGTAGTATGTGATTGTTGTTGCTAACAGGCAAGGAAATAAAATCCCACTAAATCCTTAAACACTGTCTGTTAGAATAAACTGTAATGGAGTCTTTGTTCTCCATTTTTGCTGAATAGGTTTCTGATCAGAGTTTTCACACTCTGATGGAAGTGTTTATTCAAAAAATAAAAGTCCTTTTCTTCAAAGAAAACAAATCAAGTAGAAATCAGGATACTCTAAGCTATCAGGATTTGATGTTTCCTCTGATAATAGAGTTCTTGCTCACTTCTGCAGAGGCAGTTCTAAGAGTGAGCTAAGGAAACTTGGTAACCAGCCTTTAACCACGATTATATATATAATCCCAGTTTAAAGGGTCTAATGAAAAAAAATAGATAAGCAAAATGTGCATGGAAATGTGCTTCCAATTTGTGAACGTGTTGTTGAGACAGCACGTGCAACTGGACTAAGCAACTATCCCAGTCTGGCGGGGGATGCAATGGGGCAAATTCTGGTTTCAGTATAGATAGAAAACAAGTTATTTCCTTCCCTCATCCTGAAGTTTTTTCTTGAAGTCAAATTATGGGGCACCCTGCAGGAGATCAACACTCAGTTAAGGCAACATGTGACAGCTGCTTAAGCACCACTGGAGAAGCCACACAGCTGGTGTTCTCACATCACTCCTGTTTCAGGCAAAATTCATAACTTCAAGTGAATGCTTTTCCTGAATAGGAAGGACTGAGTAGGGGCTTCGGGGCTTGATCTCGTATGAATAAAGATGACAATGTGGGCTGTAGTCCAAGGTTAAAATATTCAGTTGTAAAAGGCCATAGTAAAACATTGCCATTGTTCTGACTAGAGTGTATTTGTAGATGCTGATGCATGAAACAGACTGCAGACTCATCCCCTTCATCTCCTGGCATAAGCAATGCGGTCTGCAGGGACGGGGGCCTTCATAGCAGCCTCTAGGCTGGATGGGAAGCATGGGGTTCTCTGCATGCTGGCCCCTTGCTCCCAAATTAAGGAGAGTAGTTGCTACCTCCGCATACCCCAGGCGTTTCATCCACAAAAACATGGCAACCTTCTGCAACATGGCTGAAGTCAAATTTGCCTCATGAACACTTGAACATCTGCGAGTTTAAGCAGTGGTTTGATTTCTATGTTTGCCTCAGTTACACAGTTTTAAATTGAAAGGGAATCCTCCCTGCTAGCAAAATGCAGTGGTCTATCGTGTGTGCAGCTGAGCTCAGAGACAGGCACCACGGGGCACGTATGCCCATACACGAGCCGGCAAATCCATACAGCATCATGCAGAGATCTTCTGCTTGACTGACCCAAATACACTTTAAAATTGAACTTCGTTCTGGTTTTATGCTAAGCCATCCACAAAGGGTTTTCCTTTCTTGCTTTTTCCCTTCTAACGGGGGAACGCAAGATTCATTTTTGAAAATAATCTTAAAGGCAGAAGGAGTGTGGATGAGTCAAACTTCACAGTGTATCACAGACTAGAAAATGTAAGTGCATGCCAAGCCAGCAATGCCAGAATTCAGCCTGCCCATTAACTAATTTGGACACAGTCTTTAATTACACAATTGCTTTGAGTTCAATGGCAGCTGTGAATGAGCAGCACTTCCTCAAACCAGACCCTAGAGTATCACCGAGCAATTAGTAACCACTTATGAAAAGTTTGGTTTAACTGACCTAGGAATTCTGTGGCAAAGGGCATATATATATAGTCCAAGGGCACTTTTACACGTGCTCCAACATATTCTGATTAGTCAAGTTTCCTGGAGCGTTTTAATCTGAATGCTCCAGCATGCTGCAGCGTCGCATGTATTCATCATCCACGTGTTTCAAAATGGCAGTGCGGTGGGCGCTTTAACAAAAAAACTGTTCAACAAGCTTTAGTTAAAATGCTCCCGCTGCCATTTTGAAACACGCGGCTGCTGAATACACGATATGCTGAGGGCATTTAAATTAAAGCTGCTTTAATTAAAACACCTCCCACCCTGGCACGTGTATATAGGTACCCCAATGCTCTAGAGCAGGATTCAAGTGATTTAATCATGAAACGGCCCTCTTTCTGCAGTGTCCTGCTTCACTCTCCACCCACATTTCCGCTTCTGTGGTGGAGATCTTACAAACAACAGCTGCCTTTATTACCCCACCTTGTTTTGATTTACCCTCAAGAGGCAGATTGTTCTTGTGGACACTTAGTGGGCCCCTGCCTTTGTATTTGCAATTTTTTTGTGAAACAATTCACTGTCACTGACAATCATGTAGAGTCCCTGTAGCAAATGTGCCAGTTATTCACACAGAAAAACAACTGTATGTCTTTTAATGCATTTCAGTAGAGCCATCAGACCAGCCAGCTCTGCAAGCCAGCAATGAGGCCAAGCCTTCATGAAAGTGCGGAAAGACTCAGATGACCTTTTAAGAAACGATTTTCACAAGCCCTCTGCCTCCTTGAAGAAGTCTCATGAGAAAATGTTCATTTTTCCTGACTTATTGCAGGTAGATCTCAAACTAGGGTAATCAGGTGACCTGTAAATACTACTGTTTGCATTAATAAACTGAAAAGTATAAAATATAATTACAACTTAATTCAGTCACACAACTCTCTCTTGAAAACTGAAAGACTAGTTAAGGCCCAGTTAGGAATGTTTGCTTGAGGAACGATGTGATTTGCTCTTTAAATGATAAACATTTAATATAAGTCCTTCCTTCTTTCCATATAAGGCCATATACAAATAACAAGGCCACATAATGGCCACCAGTCATTGGTATTTGACTGGGGCTTTGACCTTTTCCCACTGTAGTTAAATAAAGTTTTCTTATTGATTTCAGTGCAGAAGAATCAAGTTTTAGGCTACTTCTGTCTTCTGAGGTAAGTTGCCTTTTGTGAGCAACTTCTATGGGTTTTGGGTTTGGTTTTTTTTGTTTTTTTTGACAAAAATAGTATTTAAAAAATGGAAGTGTGTGCTCTAACTGGTTCTCTGTACCTTGAACATCTTCAAAAGTATAATTTGTTTTGATTTGGATTGGTACAAAAGGAGGTCTTTTCAAGTATATTCCTCTGAAGAATTTCATGGGTCTCCCTGGTGTACTTCTCTCTGTTTATGCCACAGTGTAAAAGAAACCTTAAATAATAGTTTACGCAATTGCCAGGAGCAGGCAGTCATGAGACCTAGCCTGAAGTTCAGAATATCTGAAAAGGCCACAATTTATTATCAAAAAAGGATGTAAATTAATTTTGAAAGTAGGAACTTTGGGCAGCTATTCAAAGGTAGGGACTGTTAAGTAGTCACTAAACCAGGTACAGACGTTACACTTTTACCGGTATAAGTGATAATCTATACCCATAACAGAACAGAAGTTACACACGTATAGACATATAGACTGGTTTAAAGGCCAGTTTAAGATTTGCTCTCCCCAAAGGTTGCTTGATTCAGCCTCGGGCTTTTTGAATGTCTGTACCTAACCTAGGGGTCTACTCTTACTTACATATTCCTCCAGGAATAGTCCTATTCAAAGTAGAATCCAGCAAGAGTGAAACTAGAAGCACTGGGTATTATACAATCACCAAGTTGTCTGTATTCATATAGTAATAAGTTTTTTATTAGGAATACTCTTAGGGTGGTCTGAACTGACTAGTCTAGTGCCTAGTCCCAGGTGGGTCTAAAGAAACTTGCAGTCTGTGCATATTACAGGATGAAGATTTTAGCACCTCTCACGCAGAGATGATGTGTTTTTCTGAGGTTACAGAAACCGTTATCTTTTGGTGTTAAATGACTCTATAAAAAGGATGTGCTGATGTCCAAAATCTGAAAGGATACATCTCTGCACCAACACAGGGTTGGAAGAACCACCATTCACTTTTTTTTTCTAAGGATGTGTTTCTATCCACCTGCTGCCAAAACAATCTCTGGGGACATGACAGATAAAATAATGTGGTACAGGAAAAGCCTGTGTAATAATGCGGTACAGGGAAAGCTCTCTCTCATAATACAAGAACAATGGGCACTCAGTGAACCTGAAAGGTAACACATTCAAATACACGATGCTTAATCAACCTGGAGAATCACCAACACAAAGTATCACTAAGGCTTAGAATTTACCAGGACTCCATAAAGACTCCAATGTATACATGGATAATGCAAACATCCAGTTATTTTAGACAGGAAAAAATATAAGAGGTGGCAGTCAATAAGCTTGATGACAAAGTCAATCATCAGTAGGAGAGGATGGAGCTCTTCCATCTTCTGCACCATCAAGTGTTGACTGCTTTTGGAGTCAAAATACTTGACTAGTGGTATCACTAGTCTGATCCATCAGGGCTGCTTTTCGAATGATCCTGAAAAACTACGCCAGATTTGTGCATGCATACATGCATTTATAAATGGAGATAAGGACGTGAAAAGCAGCCTTCTTTCCCTTGTGATCTAGACTGTGGTAGGGACATGGAACCCATGTGTGTTCATGTAAGCTTGTAAGTCCTGTATTACAGCCTCTGTGTGTTAAAGCTATGCTTTGCCTATTAAAAACACACTGTTAAGACCTGTGGGAAAATAACAGACTATCTATTACAAAAACTAAAACAAGGATGGGACTCTTACCTAAAGATAAATCTAGACAGTAACCTTCTAACACCACCGACACTCAAAGAGGCAACATCATGTCACACTATTTGTTATTTAAGAGCCTACGAGGACTTTAAAGAGGGGGGAAAAAGAGTGCAAGTTTTGTTGTGTTTGAGTTTTTAAAAAACCCTCACAAGCAAAGCCCCCTGTGGGCCTATTTTGCAAACATGGTGAATTTATGAGGATGAAAACCAAGTCAGAAAAAGGTCACGGCTATTAATTTCAATCCCTGTGCAAAAAAAGCATATTCTGCACAGGTTTAGTAAGATTTGTGACATTTGGGTGAATACATCTGTATTTCTTTAAAACTATTAATATTGTCCATGTTCTGCATGGAGAAGTATATTTGAAATAATATCTTGGCAATTCTGACATTTTTTAAATGCAAGCTCTATTTGAAGACGCAATTAGCTAGACTCCAACTTAATGGCTGTTTCTTAAGACACTGACAGGCATTTGTTTGAAGGCATGGTGGGATCTAATCCATGGTAACAGTGCTGCACCTGCTGCCATGCCACATGTGCATGGCAGAAGGCATGATTTTGGGACTTAGGGATCAGATCCCAGTTGCATCATATGGATAATGCACTAGCAAGATTCCCAACAATCAGCTGATTGTTGATGGCTCCCGGGACCCATGGGGCAGGTTAGTTGATCACTGGCAGATTCAACTGATTGGGAACGCTCTCAATGTCGGCAGGATCAGAACCTCACCAGGGCTGCCCAGTGCAGTCCTGATTGTGCTGATGATCTGCCCATAGTCCTCCAGTGGGGACCCCACCCTACATGTTCAATTTAAGGTGTGATGGCAACTAGTTTACAAAGTATGCGTAATAACTTTGTGGCTGGTTTCCTGTTTTATTGTGCCATTAATTGCCTGAACATGTGGCTGGGTTACACTTTAAGATGCAATTCACTGCTTAATCACATCTTAATCATAAGACCTGCCTTAGGCCTTAGTGAAATCCATTTCAACTGATGTACAGTATAACGAATGTACAGTTAGATATGGACTTTCTACCTTCACGTTGTTGTAATGATGGACTCACTGAGCTCCAGGGGAGTGTCCTGGTGTTGTCATATGCCATCTTGCATAGTGCACAAATATTGTTTCTTGGGAAACAATCTTCTCTTCCTCTGTAACGTTCTAAATGCTGGGGGATTTCAAAATGTTCCTGGTCCACATGGATGTGAAACCAAGACCCTGCAAGTCTTTTTCATTAAAACACAAATGGAGAATCTCTTGTTTTTAAAACAGTCTTTAGCTTGGTGGTAATGGCTTTCATCTAGTGTATGGGAAACCCAAGTTTATGCCCCTGGTCTGAATAATAAAGCCATGAGTGAGGTGACCACTAATTGCTATTCTGGATTTTCTTCCTGTGGTTGACGAGAGAATGCACTCTGGAAGAAATCTTCCTTAGCTTAAATTTTGCCTGGTACAGTCCTGTGAAAAGTGATGGTGTCAATGAACAGCAACAGCAGCAGCAAAAACGTTATAAAATAAATCCTGACCAACTCTTTGCATCATGATGGTGCATGCCGTACTTGCCAAAGATAGAATGACTGCTAACCACATTTTCATTATTGACCATAATAACAGGTGCATCATTAACATTTCATACTACATTGTCAATGTCCCCCTGTAATTCAGCACAGATTGCCCATTCAAACTTGACAGGGCTCCCAACTGGAAGGCCTACCCATGTTTCAAAACTGCATTTCTTCAGATGAAGAAAATCAGTGCATGCATCTGAAAACAGCGTTCATTCATGCCCAGTATTATGGCCTCACTCCACTGGTAATCATTGATATAGTTTAGCCTTATTCAGGTCCCCTTGTTTGTTCCCAAAATCTGGGATTCAGAGCCAAGTTTGAAACTAAGATATTGCAAGAGAGGCCAGTAACAAAATAAGCCAAGTGAAAGCCCAAGCCTGTGAGGAAAACTAGGTCTATCTGCATGTTATGTAGAAGATATTTGTCTGTAACTCTGGCTCATAGTAGACCCTTCCTTCTCCCTACACAAGGGGCCATTTTCCCATATGGAAAAAAAGCATTCAAGAACACAAACTGGTAATGAATCAAGGAAAGTAGAAATACCATCAAACATGGGCTGGAGCTGTAAACATGCTGACCAAGTAACTCTCTGGTCCAGAAGGGAGAGAAAAACCTACTCTGGGGAAATCCAAGCTTGTTTTCTATTTAAGGGAGAATTGTGTTTTATTTTTTACATCGGGGTGTGTGCAAAGAGATGGTGCTAGAAGTGGGGGCCAGTGAGAGTTTCCAGGCACGGTAGACATCAAGCTGAAATGAGATAAGGTTGGAGGCTGGTTGAATATTTCTATCCCCTCCCTGTTTAATACCTACAAGCTACAACAGCCAGGCACGCTCAGTGGACCACAATTACGCTGCAGTGAATGAAAGCACCACAATGGGTTCATTTTGGCAGTGAAAGAAGGAATGTGGGGATGGGAGGAAAATAACTATTTTATCAAGGCTGCGTGGCAGCTGCACAGCAGGAAGAGCTGTTTGACTTCTGCTGTACATAGTGCGGAGTCAGGATTTGTCACCTTGCTTTAGCTGACAAGTTCAATGTTGATGAGGAAGGTGTCTGATTGCTCAGCAGAGAAGGAAGAGTTTGTATTACAGGACAGGAGTCATTGGATCCAGGCAGGTTTAGGAAGGAATTTAAAGATAAGATTAAAAGGTAATTAAAGAAGGGGTTGTACAACACTAATCACTTAAGTGGGCATGGATGAGTCAGTTTTCATCGGCTTTGTTTACAGCATGTACAAAATGTTGATAGGGACTTTTTTTCCTACTTTCCCATCAGCATTCTGTTGAGAAGGTGTTTTAAGTAAATGAGGGTGAAATAAGAGCTTATACAGTAGCTGATAGGACTGTATATCAGTTCTGTAGCTAGCGAGCAGAACATAATGGTGTTTTGTGACTGGGGACCCTATTAATCAGTATGGAAAGGAGGAGCTGGATGAATTATTAAAGTGAAATTTTGAACACTAATTGCAAAACGACCTGGCAATCACATCAACTGCAATCTTGTGTTGCATCTTAATTTGCTAAACATCAGGACCACATATATTAACAAGGGGTCTGATCCAGTTAAAACCATAGTCAGATGGGGAATTTTGCTCACGTGAGTAATCCTATCTACTTTAAAATGAGTTGTAGGGTTTACAAAACTGGGTTCTAGGTTCAGATTGTTGATCAGAGTAAAGCAAAACAGCCACAGATATCAATGAAAGGACAGGATAATGCCTATACATCCTCAGCTTAATGGTCAAATCCTTGCCTGCTGTAAAATGGTACAAGTCTACTAACTGCAATGGAAGTAAGGGTGTTTCTACCAGATAGAGATCTGGTAGTCAAAACCCCACTTTATATTCCACATTTAAATAATGAACTAGTCTGTGTCAGTGTTAGCTGAGGACTAGTTGGAGATGGATGGGTTTTGCTCTGGGTTCAGCTGTGGCTACTGCTAGAGCTGATCAAAGGAATCTAAATAATTAGTTGATAACTAATAACGGGTTAATAACTACCTAATAACAGGTAGTATCTGACAGCTTTTCAGAATGGTCAAAGTAAAACCCTAGTTCTGCATTTGAGCCTGGGTCTGCACTGAAGTCACTGCCTCTTTCTTCTTCAGCTATCTTCTGGATTTTCTTTCTCCCTACCTTTCCCGCTGGTCCTTGGGAAGCTGACTATGAAGAATGGTTAAAATCCAGACATGGGGAAACAGTCCCTGCAAACCCCAACGCAGGGTCTTATCTCATGCTACACTTAGGATGCATTAACTACATTGAAAATATGAGCATCTGCACATAAAACAGGTGCTAAGTGTCTTTGTACTGTAGCAAAGTTATCGCTTTTTGCAGGAGGAGCATTAACACACACTCAGCTATTGTTGGACTGCTCTGTAAAAATACATGAGTTCAGGGCTCCAGTTCAGTGCAGGGACTGGGACTGACAATCAGCTGATTGTTGGTCCCAGCCCCCACACCACGCTCGAGCCAGTTCAAGACTGCCAGCAGCAGAGACCTGGATCACCCTGTAATCCAGGGGTGGGAACAGCACCCTCTTTCAGGCTTGGCTCCTCATGCCTCCCTCTGCCTGCTGGCATGAGCAGAGACCATCTTATCCTAGCATGCCATGGGCAGGTGCTCCTGGGTTGGACAGCGCTGGGAACACAGCAGGGAAGGTACTGACTCCAGGTGTCAGGGTTGCATGTCCTCAAGGGCAGCAATATGAGCTATGGCGCCTGGTACTGGGGTCAGTGTTAGGGGTGGGGACACACATCTGGCTCCAGCCCCGTACAGAGAGGCCTGAGATCACAGTAAGCCTTACTGTGAGACTACCAAGAACATGGTCTAACTTTTACTATTGTTCTGTAGAGTGGTAGATTAAGATTTATTGGGGCCCTGGGCTCCAGCAGTGGGAGGGACCCCTTCCCCTCCTGGTGTGGCCACTGTCAAGGGCAAGGTGGTTTTCCATGCCCTACAGGCAGGGGCAATGCTAGGGAGGGTTGGGGCTATTGCCACCCCAAAATTTGCGTTAGCCCCCTCTGCTCCCCCAGTGCCACTACCACCTCTGCCTGCCTGCCCTGTGCAGCGGAGCCCACAAAGGCCTGGTGGTCCTGGCAGGGGTGATGGGGGGGCTGGGCTGGGGCTGGGCTTGGAGCAGGAAGGAGTGGGGCAGGCTCAGCTTTGCAGGGTGGGCAGGCAGCAGCAGTGGCTTTGGCAGAGGTGACTACAGGGGGGCTAAGGTGAATTGTGGATAATAATAAACCCCCAGCTCCTGCCCTGGCTGAGCCCAGCCATAGCCCAGCCACCACACTGGGAAAAGGTTGGCACTGCCTCTGCCCATGGGGGAGGCTCGGTGGACCTGGTGGGGCTGGGGGTAGGGTGGCACATTCCCTCCTCTCCTCCCTGCTCCTCAATCCCTCCTCCCTTGTCACAGCCAGAGCAGAGTGAGTTGAGGGAAGATGCAGGCTGTCCACTGTGGGCTCGGGGATCTCTGCCCTGATGCCTTTGCCCTGGGGCATGTATTTCTTGCCTGCCCTGGAGCGGGAGTCACAACTCACTGCCCCCCTGCTGGTGGGTGGGTAGGCAGCATGCAGCTGGTGTGGGGTCCCTGGGGCAAAGGCAGCAGGAAGGAGAGCCCTGAGTTCACAGCAAGCAGCAGGGAGGAAAGCCCAGAGCCTGCAGAGCCCACATCTGCCCTGTGCACAAATATGGGGGGACACAGCAGTGGGGAGCTTCTTCCACACCCCTGCAGCCCCTGGACAAGCCACCCATGGCTCTGTCCCACTCCCTGTCCTGGTTTTGGGTCCCACACACCATCCTGGCTGGGCAGCACCCCTAGCCCCAGCCTGTGCCCCACTCCCTCCCTCACCATGAGGTCCTCGATCTGGTCCCCCCATGCCCCTTCCCCCCCATACACTTCCCTGCAGAGAGCTGCTCTCCACACTGCCTGGCTGTGTTCTGGGCCAGATGCATACGTGTGCCTACGCACAGGAACGTGGCGCCCCCTGAGTCTTGCTCTGAACAGCCCCAAGCAGCCCCTTGCAGGCTGGAATGGTGCCCGCCTGCAAGGGGAAACCTGCCACTTCCCATGGGAACCCAGGCACCCGGGGGCCTCAGATTGGTAGGGGCTCCTGGACCTGGGCCCTGTTGGCCTGTGTGTTAATCCACCTATGGTGCCATAGTACTTACTACAATGTAAATAAAATGTGCTGAGCACCTGTGCAACAAGGCCTTCAGATTTCCCTGTGTGCTGGCTCCTAGGACTCACTGTGTCCCTAGGACTGTGGCCAGCTTAGGTTTTCTGCCTAGACTAGTCCTGCTCCTCATTCACATGGTTATCAACACCAGAAAGCAGCTCCCTGCTCTCCATCTCAAACAACCCTGAAAACTGGCAATGAAACTAAATCTAAACCACAAAGCCCAAACCAGGAAGATGCTTCACTCACCAAACCTCTCCCAAAGCAACCAAGGATTCTTACTCCTCTGCTAAGTAGGAGTCCTCCCTCAAACTTCCTGTTAGC
>NW_017729009.1:20970270-20989868 GCF_001723915.1 Gavialis gangeticus
TGGCAATGAAACTAAATCTAGACCACAAAGCCCAAACCAGGAAGAAGCTTCACTCACCAAACCTCTCCCAAAGCAACCAAGGATTCTTGCTCCTCTGCTAAGTAGGAGTCCTCCCTCAAACTTCCTGTTAGCTGGCTGGTTTACCTAGTTCCTGGTACTGCTCACTGTGTCAGTATGTTTGCATGCTTTAAGCACTGTATACACACTCTAAGCACTGCCAACATGTCCTTCTCTAGTAAATGCATGAGGAGCTTTGCAGCTACAATCTAACTGTCCAGATATCGATGTGCAGGTGTATCAATGGGTATGCAATCATGAAAATCAGGCATGCACATGTATAGTTGCCATTCTGAAAAGCTGGGTCCAGCTTTGGTTGACTGTTGGTGTTAACTGTGTGTTATTTTGGGCTAAATTTTCTAGAGTGTAGCTTCTGTTTTGCAAGGACAGGAGTGACTGCACTGTTCACTGCACTGATGGCATGTACCAAACAGGTAGTTAGAGAAGCGGATCCTTTGGTTTCCACTTACAATTCACTTTCTGGGCATATGTTTCGTGATTGCAAGTTGCTCTCCTCCAAGACAGTGCCAGTTCCTCAGTATACCGAACTGAAAATGTATCCTCTATTATGCTGTCATGAATTCTGTGATACGTACTTGTCTAACAGTATGCCTCTAGTTTTGTTAGCAATAGTATCTGACTCTGTTGTGAATGCACACATTCTATAGCCAAACCTGTGCAGAACATTAGATATGAAACACAGGTGATCTATACATCCAGAACCTTTGTGCAAAGATTAGTTTTGATGAAGTTATCCTCCAGGCTCAGCTACCTGCAATCAACCACATCATTGCTAAACAAATCAATACACAGAACTATAAACAAAAAAACCTCACATCTCTTCTTAGGGAAAAAACCACCAGGCCTAGGCAGGAAATTGTTTTTTTCAGTGGTCAGAACATGGAATAGGAACTTTGGGTTCATGTATTTGCTGTATGACTGGGGAAACAGGTATTTATCAGAGGCTGGACAGACATTTATTTGGGATAGCATGGGGACAGCACATCCTGCAGTTGTGCCAGTAGATGGATTAGATGTTGAGAGATTTCAACCTTGACTGTGAAATTCCTCAGTATTTCTATGCCTTATTTTACTCAACTGCAAGATAACATGTGTCTGCTCTTATCCAGTGGTAAGTGGACACTCATCTGGGATGTTTTCCCTGAATTAAAAACCATTAAATTACTATAGGTCAGCTTTCTTTTATAGTGGAACAGAGCATATGCATAAATAGTTACTACGGAGCAGGGGCAGTGCTATGGGAAGTTTGGGGGGGCTATTGCAACCCCAAAATTTGCCCTAGCCCCCTCGTAGCCACCCCTCCCAGCACCGCCCCTATCCAAGCATCCCACCTCCCCACAAGCCACCACTACCCACCCCACACAGCTGAGCCCACCCCACTTCTACCCACAGAGGCGTAGCACCTTACGTGGTGCTGCTGTTGCTAGGGAGCTTCCTTTCCTCCTTTTAACTTAGTATAATTTCTTCGTCTGTCCACAGCCTAAGACACGTCTGAAAACAGGACTTAGGTGCTTTTGAAAATAATACCCTTACCTGAGTAAGCCTCCAAAATTTAAGAACCATCCAGATTAATATTCAACCACTTAGCACATGTAATATACCTCTGTGTTAGAGAGCATGATAATTTGATACAAAATAAGGACTGCTTGCTCAAAAACCCCAGAGAGAAACTGGTAGAATCAGTTGTCAGGTAAATTAAATACTAGAAAGTAAGGTGATGTTATCTTACCTACTACAAATCAATCATGGATGCAGTTTAAAAGGTCATTTGTATGTAAGTGGAAACTTTTAAATGTCCCCATTTAGAGGGACTGACTGTTATATGCAGAGGCATAAATCCATAGAACTCTTGAATACAGGAAAAAATGCTCAGAGGCTTGTCTGTAAGAACCAATTACCTGCTGATACATGAAATTTCATGAATTATTAAAGAAAATCAAAGATTGATGGGATCTACTTTCACTTGCCTGAATTGGCAATAAAAATATACAGTTTCCCTTTCCAGGAAAATTTTAGAACTTGAATTTTAAAGCGATTTTGCTCTGAAGTGAGATGTGCCAGGGAAGAGTATGGTTTATTCATTGTACTATGGTTTAATTGTAACAATATGTAGATAAAATGTATTTATCGCTAATAAAACTAGTAATTTTATCATGAAAGAAGATCTTTAAAGTGATCATGGTGATGTATATCTCTAATGTAAAACAACGGAGATGGGTAATGGAATTTGAACTATGCAATTAGGGGAATAAAATATGATAGATGTATTGGTACTAAGCACGTGATTTGACCACGATGATGATGTGAGAAGGCTACGTGTAAAATTGTAGCTTGGCTACTGAATATTGCGCAGTTACAGTTTCTTTCAAAAATATCCTTGGAAGTTGTATTAACTGTATTGCATCGGCTGCCTCATTTCTCTTGCCTGCTCATGGAAGGATCTGATTTCATAATCAACATCTCGTTACTCTGGGGAGACAGTGACACCCTTCAAATGCCAGACTGGAGAGCAGAAAGAGATATAAAAGCAGTAGTTTTTTCTACCTATCATTAGCTATCCAAGAAAAACATAAACATTTATGGTGGGCAGTAAAATTTCAAGGTCTCATTCACAATAAATGTTTCACATTGAGAAGCCTGCTGACAACAATGGAACAAATGTGTGTTGCACCTTGTAGGCCAACTCCAAGGATACTGCACAGAATTTTGGGTCCATTTTTGGATCCTTTCTATAGAAGGGAAAGGCTTCCAAAGCTTTCCACACTATTCTCTTTGTATCATGCCTTCTATCTCCTTTTTATTTACTTCAATGCTTTGTAGCCTCAAGCGTATCTGGCTCTTCCTAAACATTACCCTGAGGCATAGCATGCAAAACAGATGCCTTTTCAACATAAAAGAGTGACTCATACATTTACCTTACAATACACTGTGGTTACGACTTCATTTTTCCATCTAGAGCACTTGTTGGAAATGGAAAAGGAAGCACTCTTTCACCCCTTCAGCCTGCGCATCCATGCAGAGAGAGGGAATTTAACAAATGTAGGTTATCCACGTTGATCCCCGAGCAAAGGGGAATCGATATATGGGGGACACAGATGAGACTACTAATTCTATCTAGAAGGTATGAAGTCTACATGGAGAGTAAGCAGGTGAAAAGAGATGTATCACACTTTGTAGCAGTATCTGAAGACGCCGATCTGTAGAGGCCAAGATTAGATATAATGACCTTCTGGTCGTAGGCTCTCTTAACCTTTACTAAGCTGCAATGCCCCTGCATAGCTCTATAGCTACTTGCAGTGGGTAGCATGTTAGGGGCATGGCTGTAGTTGAAGCACACCCCAGTGCACCTTATTTGGCCACTGCATGCTGTCAACTTTGGGAATACAGGCAGCCACATTATGGGTGGCTATGGAAAAGGCTTAGGGAAAAGAGGGAACTCTCCCAAACTTTCCGACGATGAAGATTCCCACTAGGGATGTGCAAAGTGGGCCCTATTCAATTTAGATTTGGATTCGGCCTGAATCAGTCATTCGATTCGTTGATTCGGATCACTGTCCCTGATTCGATTTGGCTGAATCCAAATCTGAAGATTCGATGCTGATTTGGAGAATCAGCACTTTGGACACAGACACAGCTTCAACTGTTTTTTCTACATACCTTGAGGTACCAGTGCGACTTGTGAACGCTGCGGGGGAGGCCCTCCACATGCTCGGCGGTGAACCCAGAAGTGGACCAGAAGTATTTCCAGTCCACTTCTGGGTCCACCAGGGAGTGCGCAGGGGGTCCCCCCTGCCTGGCGATTGGGCATGGGGGAACCCCAGGTGCCCCACCCAGACCCAGGAGGCCCCAGTCACTGAGCCGGGGCGTGTGTGGGGTCCTCCCCCACAGCATGCTCCCCAGCAGACCTAGAAGTGGATCAGAAGTGCTTCTAGTCCACTTCTGGGTCTGCTGCTGAGCGTGCTGGGGACCCCCCCGCACTCCTGTGGGACACTCCATGCGCCCCGGCACTGCAGCACTCGTGAGCTATCTGCTACCTAGAGATACATAGAAAAAACATTTAAAGCTGTGTCTGTCTGAATCACCAAATCTTTCCCAATCTCTCTGAATCTGTTCAGAGGGTTCCAGTTTGATTCAAAGGGATTAAAGGGTCCTTTAATTTGGATTCGGAGATTTGGCCACCAAATTGGGCCAAATCTCCACTGAATCAGATCAGAGACTGAAACTTTGCCCAGCCCTAATACCCACTTTGGGAAACCATAACAGGGTCAGGATTCCAGTCTGAAATATAACAGATCTCTGGGCCTTGTCACCTAAAATTAAATAATTTATCAAAAACAAAACAATCTCCCCCCCCAGAAAACACTAACTGGAATAGCAGATAAACCAATAAGCAAAACACGTCAACAATGATCCTCAAAAATCATAGTGTCACTGAATTAAATTAAATGCCTGGCACAAAAAGGCCCTGAGTCCTGATAAGAGCTCTTAAGCACTACATCAATATAAATAAGAATTATGATTAATTTTCTCTAGAGAAAATGACTTCTCAGGTCTGCCTGTGTCACTGAGAGGTCCTGTAAAGTCTTGCACAAGATGTTGCAACTGTTATTCTAATGAAGTATGACATAACTACATTGAATTATTGTTTTGCAGAGTCAAAAAGCCATTACTAACTAGCCAAACTCACCTGTCTGCTTCTTTCTCTGAAGGCACAAGCAAAAGTAGAGTTTCATCATCTCCCTGTTAAACTATTACAGAAATGTATGGAAACTTATATAAAAGAATGTGGCTCAGAGACTATGCAGTATCTGTCATTACTCATTAATGTCTACTCTCCACTCCAAGGACTTTTATAATTTTCCTTCGATTGAACTCATTTAAAACCTTCAATAGTTTCTTGATATCAGTTAAACTTCTCTTCTATAGCCTCAGCTTTTCTTTCTTAAAAATTCATTCCATCTCGTCTCATCTTATGTCTGAATTGGATCCCATTTTTCTATGCACTTCTCTGATCTAGTGTTTTCATCCTCAGTAGATTCTCTTTTTACTTTCCTTCAGCAGCGTCACTGTTTTCCTTTTGATTCATTTCTTCTGCTCTTTCCTGTGAAGCACATGCTCCTCTCCCCTTTCCCCCCTCATCAACAAAGCTGCTTTCTCTCTTAAGGGTCATATGCTGCCTTGCTCTATGTATGCAATTCTTTTTGACATTAATGGGAGTTCCAGGCACAGGTCACAAAGTGAGTGACACTCTCTGAGGTCAAAAAGCAGAGCTATTCACCAAATACCACCCCTAAATTAAATACCATGCTGAGAAAGCAATCAAAGCAAAGGGAAAATTGAATTGGTTAAAGTGAGGAGAGAAAATAAAAGGCACAATTTCTCCCCTCCCCCTGCCACACTAAAGGCTTTCATCTGTGAAAAGGAAAACAGTGCTAGACTAAGGCAGAAGCTTGCTGCTGCTACAAAACCATCCCCTTCCCTAGGGAGAGAAGGCTATGCCATCTCTTTGCAATAAGCCACAAACCAAGAAAGCAGAATTTGGTTTCCAGTACAGATTGCATTAGTTTAAGCTGGGGTTCAGAGTTTGGGTTGGCAGGTGTCGGCTGGGGGCAGGCAAAATTAGCTTGACCGGAGAGTCTGTACAGAAATCTTCGGGCTGTCAATCTCAAAAAAGTTGCTGTTTCAAACTGTGAGAGCCACGCGAGATGAATCATTGCTCTGAGATGATTTCCCTATCACTGCCTTTCTCAATTCAGTGGCTGTTTCTTCAAAAGAAAAATCCTGCCTTCTCACTGCTGTTTAGGGGACACCAGAATTTGTAGGACCGACGCTGGAGAGACTCTTACCTCTTGGGTTCCATAGAGGCTTCTTTTAGGGCCGCGTGGAGGAAAGCTGGGCAAGTCTAGCAGCAGAAATCTGCAGGAGCCATGAGGCTAGGAATATCACTATGCATATCCTTTGGCAAATTCCCATAAAGATGGGGGTACAGCAGCTGCGGTGGTAATGAGTTGCTATAGAGATTGACTGATGGACAGAATAGCTAGAGTAGAAAGGCTGAAAATGGGGACATGGACACAGGTTCTGCCTGATTTCTTTACTAATGGTTCCTGGTGCAGATCTCCTTACATGGGTTAATGACTGGGTGCAGAATCTGACCTAATTAAGAGTCAACCATTAAAAGGGATACCCAGTTAGTAGTGATGGGTCATTAACAAAGCAAATATGAAGAAAATTAGATTCCCTCCAGAGGTGGTGCAAGCACCTACCCTGGACTCGTTTAACAAATGTTTGAACTCTTATCTTGCTGGGATCCTTTGACCCTGGCTGACTTCCTGCCTCAGGAGCAGGGGGGCTGGACTCAATGATCTTCCAAAGTCCCTTCCAGCCCTAATGTCTGTGAAATGTATAAAATCTATGAAAATGAATCAACTAAATTACTGTGATTTTCCTGCAACTCTGAACAACAAACCTGACTTAATTACCCTTTTGCAGAATTGCCTTTACAGTCTGTTGACATTACAGTGTCTACAGGAAGCAAAATTTGGCCTCCTAATATACAACCCCCCTTTCGTTTGTACACAAAATACCCATATCTAGTGTGTGAACGTGTCCAAAATACCCATATCTAGTGTGTGAACATGTGTGTGTGTGTGTGTGTGTGTGTGTGTGTGCGCGCGCGCGCGCGTCCACATGTACGCAGGGATGGACTCTGCACGCAGCCTATACACAGATACTATATAGTCACAGATGTTCTATAATGAATCATTTAAAAGTCTGTGTTTAATATAGGAACTTCTTGCTATCTTCCCACTTTAGTTAGCACCATGAGAAAAGTTCAGTACTGAATGCGAAGATGCTTGATTTAAGAGATCGCTTCAGCTTTCTCTCCCACCCAGTGTTATTATTTTGGACTGTTAGTATTATTGTGAGCACAAAGCCTGTGTAATAAAGCCTATTTAACCACTCTATTTCAACTGACATAAAGATGCTGTAAATCAGAGGATGAGATGAAATAGATTGAAACTTGAGATTGAAATTCAGCACTTGATCCCACACTTTCTTGTACTTGGCCATGTATTCTATCCACCTAGCTATAGTACAAAATTGGAAAGACACTGAACATTGTGAAGCCACCTTGATAGGTCTGAATATTTTGAAAACTTGGTCTGAGCCAAAGATAACTGGACTATGACCAAGAAGCAAATGTGATATTGATACACAGAAAACATCACCGGTAAAGCAGCAACCGATGAAAGATTTAGAAATATCTGATCGTGTGTGTGTGTATGTGTGTGTGTATAAAACCTTTTCTACATTAAAAGAAATTCTCTTGTTGTTTCATTAGGCAACTACCAGGGGATTTCTATCCAATCCTCTGTTACAACTTGTATTGGGACTCTGTTGTTCTCTCGTCCTTCTTGTTTTATATATACAAATATGTTTGAAAACTCAATTTCACTGCACTGACAACTCCTGAGACACTATGTAATCCTACCCCATCTCCTCCTCTCCCCTGGCTCTTCAGAACAGTCATCCTCTGCTTTTGCATAGATACGGGTGTAGCAGGTTCAAGCCACAGGGGCAGCTGTGATGCATCCTGGTGGCTGTGTGGCTCCTGCCTGGCTCTGTCTTTAATATTGTCTTCCATTAATTGCTTTCCCACCACACCTTGTCATTTTTTAAGTTAAGAAAGGGAGGTTGCCCATAGGCCTTAGAGAGAACCTGAGCCCAATCAACTCCTCAACGGGTCCCTCCTGGACCCCAGTAGTCTCAATCCAGGCCTTATACTAAATAGGCCCTCTCAGCCTGGCAGTTCCCCTGTAGGGGAAATTGTATGTGGCTCCATTCCTCCCCTACACCACACCCCAAGCCTCATGGATGTTAGCACTTCAGATGCTAGTTTCTCTTAGCCCCGTTTGGGACCCTCAGACCCCCTGGGTGTCTCTCTGCCTTCTATCTCTGAGTCCTCAGACTCCTAGCCTCTCACACAGCCCCTCTTGGAGACTGTAGACCCTCTAATCCCTCGCTCAAACTCTTCGGGGCCAGTGGGTCCTTTGTTCGTTTACGTGACTTTGTTCCTTCTCTGGGCTGGGGAACCATTTGTACCTCACTCTGCCCCTTCCCTGGGCTGGTAGACTCTCCTCCCTTGCCCTCTATAACCCATTCAACCCTTTCTCTGGGCTGGGGACCCTCTGTATCCACACCCAGCCCCTTCTTTGGGCTGGTGGACTCAGTTCCCATGCTCAGCCCCTTCTCTAGGCTGGGGAATACTCTGTAGGCCTTTTGCCCACCTCCAGCAGGGCTCAAGGCTTGTAACTCAGCAAGAATGCCAATGTAAAACAAAGGGTTTATGCCTGCATAAACCCTTCCTTCTCTGCCCCAGGTAATATTCTCTGGTTCCCAGGCCTGCAGAGTCATTCTGCTTCCCCTATCCCCTTGGGCCCTTCAGCAGTCCTGCCCTGCAGAAAACTCCTCTCCTCAGGCTCTCAGGGATAAGTTCCTTTATCTAGCCCCAGCCTGGTCATTGTCTGCTCAGGCGAGCCTGCAATCAGCCCCCACACCACCCTTCAGGTGGCAGGTACATCACTGTGCCCTGCTACAATAGGGCTTGGCAGAGATTTGGCCATTGAGATGATTATCATGTTTATAATTACTTAATTAAGGTGGCTTTTTCCTTCTTTCTGTCTATTCCCAAGCTGCTTCCCAGCTATCAAAGATATTTACGATGGCATAGCATATGATTAAACTAGCCCATCAGACATCTTATGCAGAGAAATGAGTCTCACAGCAAGAGGATTATTTGTGTTATTTCAGTGACAGTTAGCAGCCCCTCCATAATATTTTCCCTCTTTAATATTAATTTTTCTGTAGTCTCTTTGTATATGGAATTAAAACTTTCCTGCACATCCCCAGTACAGGGACCAATGGAGTATTAAACACTGACCACTTACCAAACAGAAACCTCAGCCCAACTCTTAATTGCATAGAAGGCAATCAACTCCTAGTGACTTCAGCAAGACCAAGATGAGGTTACCATCCACATGCAGAACTAAGGCCTTTGCTTCCTGGAGTACTGCAAAGTACTGATGTTTTGTCAGTGCTACCAGCAGTTGGCAGAGAAACAAACCACATTTATGGAAGCAATGAAGACAGAACAAGGGTTTTTACTGACATTGTTCTAGCCCATTGTCAGCATGGAAAGGAGAGAAATGAGTATTTGGTCTGACCTTTTTTTTGAGAGTTAAGCAGAATTAGGTCAGTAACTATTTCAATAAAAGAAATCCCATCTGATTGTCTGGTGTCTAAAATACCAGCCTAATATGGTTTATGCTTAAGTGTATTATACTACTAGTATATAATAACTGTTTGTTGTGAGAGGCAGTTAAGCTAAGGGTTATTTGCCACAGATCTAATGATGCAAGTAGATACACAAGTGAATTGAATTCAACTATTCATGTGAAATAAAGCCACTTGCATTTGTAAACAATTCCTGGATTATCCCTGATATTTATCTTAAATTACAACACCATGATTAATGTGGTTGTTTTTCCCTGTTGTGCAAACTGCAAGAGGATCTTTTCTTTTCATGGTGGGATTTTTGGCTGGAATGTGGGATCAGAGCTTAGAAGAACCTGAGACATGAAATGCGTGTTGCACAAGATGAGTGCTTACATATGCTAGACACATTTTGTATTTGTATATACACTTGAATGATATTCCTTGATGTAGATATTTGTTCATTGACCAGGTTAGCAGTATTCATAAATAACTGGAATAATTATAAGTTTCTGGGCTTGATGTTGGGTGATTCTTTATGCCCTATGCTATGCAAGAGGTCAGACTAGATCATCTCAGTAGTTTATTCTGGCTTTAACATCTATAATCATATTAATGATAGCTTGTCTCTATTCATCTGTTAGTCATATATATATATATATAAGAACTTGGTTTCCTTTTAAATAGCCTGCATTAAATAGGTAGTAACTCTACTGAATGTCTAAAATGTTACACTATGATTAAATGGCAAATTGTTAAACTTGGGAGCAACTCTGTTCCTTTTCTCTATTGTTTTCAAGGATCTTGGGTGAAACTAGTGTGATTTGAGTGTGCAAGGACTACAATTTTCTTCTGGAGGCTGAGGAGCTCACCTTTGTGGGGACTCAGGGTAAATATTGGACTTAGACTTGGGCAAAGGCTGGCTGTGAAAGGAGTGAGGGCAGAACAAATGTAGGTACCGCTGCATAGATCTGCCTGTCAATGCCTTTCTGGAGGAATGGGGAGTCAGGCAACATCTCCTAACATCCCTCCATGGCATGGGGGATGAATATGGTCCTCCAGGCTAGGTGGTAACACCTGGGCTAACCCTGGCAACTTGGGCCTGATGCACGATATCAGATTTAAGCCTCAATGTATAGTGGAACTTTTAGGATGTAGCACATCAATTCAAAAGCAATATTGCTCCTGCTGAGTATATTTTGCTTCCTCCACTTTTTTATATTTTCCAGCTTAGAAAGACTGAGCTGAAGTCTGAGTCCTTCAGAGTCTAATGGAAGTTTTATCCACCTTCAAGCTAGAGAAGACACAATTATGGGGAGCATAAGATCACAACCAATTATAGTTTGATCATTGATGCTGCAACTGTGATGGAAAATTTTGCCCAAATACACAGTCACAGTGTGAAAGTGAGTTCTGAAACCATTCAATTCTTTGCAAAATAGAAGTGAAGGTTTATAGAGGCAGTGGAAAGCTGTGGCTGGCGATAGAAAAAGGAGCTAACTAGGGAGTTTCTTTAGGGCTCTGCTGTGTATATTTGCAGGATCTTATTCCTATGCAAACCCAGCAAAATATAGGATTGACCCCAAATGAAGTTGGTCTCTGCTGCAAATTCAGTGTAAAGTTTGCTTTTCAAAGATGCAGCCATTAGACTAATAGAATTTCTAGCCCTTAAAAGGGACTGTTTTTATTACTGAATCTCTCTCGCAGATTGTGAAGCCTTTTCAAGAGGGCGGAACAGGCAATTTTGTTGCCATTTTCAACCAAATTTTAAAATGCATTTGATATAGGGGCTCAAATACTTTCCTAATGCAAGAAATATGCCTTATATTAAATTTTTTTTCCTCGCAAGGAAACTGTGAACGTTATGGAAAAATCCATTAAAACAACAGGTTATTTTAACATTTCAGAGTCAAACCTAGTCTGATAAATATGCAGTTGAAATAACATTTGTTCTCAGCATAACAGATAAACAGATGTTAGAGATAATGCTGTGACTTTCCAGCAATGCTCTGATTGATACTTAAGGTTCTGAGGTGGATCCAACTCCCAGGGAAATAAATGAGACACATTAGACCCATTAGGGGGAGGTGGGGGGGGGGCAATTCTTTGTTCCATAGAACAGACAGCCCATTTAATCAGAAGAGCAGTATCTTCCACCTGTACTTACCTACATTATATCAATTCATTCTTACTGACCAGTTGATGCTCCCTCCCCACGCATACACACATTTTTAGGACAGTGGTTCTCAACTTTTTTTTAGATTCCCAGTACCCGCCAGAACTTTTTGGAGCTTGGCAGCCCCCCATTTTAAAAATGGATTTCACTTGCTTTTTGATTACAGAAAATAAATGAGATAGATAGAGCACTTATTCTGATGCAAAGAACTCAGGGCTCCTATAGACATGGAGGGAGCCAGCTCCGATGCGCTGGAAATCCAATGCGTTGGAGCAAATTCGATTAATTGAGTCTGCTGGAGCACGGCAATTACTACGCTCCAGCAGGGTCCAGCGTCAAGTGTACTAGTGTCCCTGTGCTGAAAAACGGCAGCAGAATGCTTTGAGCTTTTAGTTCAAAGCACCCTGCTGCCATTTTGCAGTGCAGGGGATGCCGATACACGTAACAGTCGAGCACTTTTAATTAGCGTGGCTTGCTAATTAAAGCGGCCCCCTGCACCTCCTAGAGCATGTGTAAAAATGCCCTCAGAAAGACCACAACAGGTCAGAACAGTTTTGATGCTATAGATGCTTATTGGAAATCTTTGGCCAGATTCAGACATGCAATTTCTGGAGCCACACACCTCTTTAGTAGAGTTAACTTACATGCCTAAAGTTTAAAAGCAGGGTTGCCTGCTCCACCATCTCTGTGTGCTGCAGAGGACGTGCACTGAGGCACCATGTGCTCCAGCAGGCCACCCCTCAGCTGGCTGGGGCACAGGGTGCCTCAGCATGGGGGCTACTTCCTGACTAGCCCTGCACTGAGGCACCCTGTACCCCAGCCAGCCCCCGCCTGCAACACATGGAGCAGCAGGACAATGCATCCCACTGCAAACCACATGACCAGGGGCATATGCTGCAGCAAAGTAGTAGCACAAATTTGTGCCTCTACTACTTACGGCGGTACAAATGCATGCCCCTGCTGGTCTGGACGTGGCCTCTGGGTTTATCTTGTGAGTCATGTGTAGGTGTTTGCATAACTGACGGTGCTATATTGTGAGGCACCTTTAAAAGAATCTCATGTCACTGGCTGAGAATCATGGATAGACACCTTCCCAGTCCTCTGATCTAGCCATGCATTTCAAGTATACTTTTTAACTTTGGGCATGTAAGTAGCTCTACTTTAAGTCAATGGAATCAATACCAGATATGGTGATTAGCTTGCTTGCAGTCTGTAAAATGAGATTAGTTCTCTTTCTAAACAGCACACTTCAAACTAGCTTCTGGGAAGCATTCTGCAAGTTTTTGGTGCAGAAAATGAGACTAGATGACTACGGGGAACTGTATCTTTAAGAGATTTTAGCACGAGGCCTTTGAAACCAGTTATAACAGCAGTTCTCAACCCTGCCATGCAGATACCTCTTAGAAAATGCCAGCTCTTCATTTTCATTCCTTTTTGACTACAGAAAAATAATAGAGCAATTCTTCCATGCAAGGAACGCAAAGACCACAACAGGTCAGAATGTGTTTTAACACAATGAGTTCCTAGTTGAAATCTTGCAGCTGACACTGCTAACACTACATGGCACTCTGCAAACACCCTGAAAGGATCTCAAGACACCCTCGCTGAGAGCCACCGAGTTATAATATTGCGCACTGGGGTTCAGTGTTATGCGTTGTTGATCATCTAGATTAGAAAGCAATCACTGAACAAATCAGGCCTTGGTCACACTTTGGGGCTCAATGCATACAAACAGGAGTTAAAATGAACTAAGAATATACCCCATGCAAAAGAAAGGAGTAGTAAAAAGCTCTATTCCCCCAGCTAAAACGCTCCAGAAATGTGAAGGACAAATGAAGAAAGCTTGAACAGTGCTTCACTGTATCTGTGAACACTGGGTGCCAGCACAAAGGAAGAGAGCCAGAAGTATGCCTTATTACTGACAGGCGCTGGTTCTCAAGCACTTGGTGCTTTTAGTAGTTTCAGTTAACTCAGGCAGAGGAGACTAACTTTGAAACAGTATTATGGATGTTTGAGGATTGCTGCACTCCACAGAAAATGAAACATATATATTTTAAACAGCACAAAAAGAGGGTGAAAGCAGAGAAAAGTGTGTGGCCGATCTAAGGTTAACAAGGCAACCGTGTAATTTGGGGTGTGCTAAATAAGTCTCCAAGAGACTGAGGCACAGCAGTTAAAGAAACAAGAGAGACTAAAAGAGAACCCAGAATTAACCCTGGACAAGTAGTCAGAACTGGCCAAGCAAGGTCCCCTAATCCAGACTAAGGGGAGGTGAAGGTCTGACATTTTGTTTAGCACCTCGGGTGTTTCTCAGGAAAACACTAGAAAATCTTCATTGTACAGAAGACAGTACATTTTGCAGTCATTTTGATCTGGGGAAATACATCCTGTATGTTCAGAACAGCTTTGGAAAGAGTTAGAGCTGCTGGCTCATGCTAAACAAACCACAGATGTAAATCTAGAAAAACAGAAACAGCATACCTGCAGGAAAAGTTAACTGCAGCAAGGTGAACAAGTCAGTCACAGCCAGGGGGAAGCCACCACCAATGTCCCTGAACAGAAACAAGGAAAGGATTCAAAGAGTCTACTGAACAAAAAGAAACTATTTATTGCTGTTACCAAAAGTGGCAAATACCATCCCTTCACCCCAGGGGATACAGATTTAAAAAATACATATTTTTTTTTGTGTGGCTCCAAACATATGATTCACTAACTGAATACAAACCTAGGACAGATTTAATGGGTGCAAATATATCCTCTGGATCATTTGACAAAAATGTAGTGGAGCGAAGTCCAGAGCCAAATGATCTGGTAGATTACAACGGCCCAAACTATTAGCACAGGAATATGCGAGACAGCTTTTCCCCAGCTCCTACTACCTGCTTAAGAGGGAAGCTCCCAGTGTGTGATGATGCTTTGTTTAAAGGCACCAGGCATCCCTATGATGTCACAGAAAAATATTTGTAAAAGCTATGGATATTTTATACCAGTCTCAAATGAACAGTGTTACAGAAGACTCAAGTTTTCTACATATGTCAGAAATCAGGCCAATTCAAAGGAAAATAGTTCATGATAGTGGCGCAAGAAAAAATTGTCCTCTAAGAGCAAACTGGATATAGACTTGTTTATGCTGTCTGGAATGAGGAATATGTATTTCTCTTATACAGTTATTCACATCTGCTCAAGCTAACCTTACTAGAAGATGCTGCATTTAAATAAGTGATTATGCACATCGTATCCAGCTCCATTAGCCATTGGATGCTTGACGCAGTAATGTTTAATAATGGGCCACTTTGGTGGGCTTGATTTTAAAAGTCAGTAAGATAAGTCACTGCAAGTCTCCAGTCTCCATAATCCAAAGGGTTTGTGGAAAATCATGTCAAGGTAAAAAAAAGCATCCAACGAAAATGGCTGCAGATTTAAAGTCTGATCCAGATTTAATACGGTTAAAAATCATACTGGACTCATGGAAAGGGGGCTTTTCAGCTGGTGACATTTTGCTCAGCAAAAGACTGCGCTGTTAGAAGATGGTGTCAGAGTAGCTGGGACTCTGTAGATGAATGAAGAAACAGAGAAAGAAAAAAAAACCCAATAACAGAAAAAAAACCCTTAATGGGACTTGGAGGTTTGGGAGTAGCCACCACTTGATGAAATAAAATGCACCAGAGCTGGTCACAGAGGAAGGTGTCAGATCATTGTACCTAGAACACTACCTCAAAACATCTCAAGTTCAATGAAAATGTCCAAGTCTACGACAGGCTCACAGTTGAATAGAGCCTGAACACCTCCAGCAGGATCCATTATGAAGACTCAAGGCCCTACGGTGCAGGACAGACCCACCAAGCTGGGTGCTAGGGTGGGAAACTCAGGGAACTGGGGATTTGTAAGCTATGGGAACACTAGCTGTAACAAGGCCTTGGCTCCTGGCTCTGCATCAGGGAGCTGGAGGTCCTGGAAACTCCATTTGGAGCCAGGGATCTCACAATTTCATGGTGAAACAGAGCTGGGCCTTGCAGCTTGGACGCTCTGGGATGGATCCCTATGGTCTACAACTGCAGTACCACCTCCCCTGCATCAGCTCTGGGGCCAGTGTTTCTACAGCCTTTTTGGGGAAAATTACAATGAAACTCAAAACACATAGCTTTCACTGAGCACCTGCAGGACTTGGGGAGCCTCCGATTCACAGGAAATTTAGAAATGTTGGGTTTAATCCTAGGAAAACAATGACTGCAAATAAAATTGATAAGAGAATAGCTCATTAAAGATGTTGACCCCAGGTGACACCTTCTCCAGATCCCAGAAGGGAAGGGCACATGAGAGATGGAGTTGGTTATTTTGACCCTTAGGGTGCATCCCGACAAGCACGCACGTGTGGTTTGCTGCACCTCAAACTGCTTTGTGGTGTATGTACCGCATGCGGTGTATGTACACCCATTCATCATGCTGCTAATTTGCAGTGCAGCAGGCTTTTTTTACACTGGGAGATCCTGGTGTCATAAAACTACCACTGTAAAAAGTGGCATAGCACACATGGCAGAGTGTGTGCCTCCAGAAAGGGAGCCTGACTGACCATAGCAATGCTCTGGCTGCCAGCCATGCTCCAGATGGTCAGCTCAGCACCACAGCTGCCCCAGGAGGTACCCCGAACCCTGGTAAAGCTGCTGGGAGCAGCAGAGGACCATCCTCTGCCCCACTCGGGTCACTTTGCCGTGTGCCAGAGCGTGCATGCAGGGGCATGCCTGGGGAAAGATAGCAGTGGCACAAATATGTGCTACTGCTATTTGTGCCATGGGAAATGCACCCCTGTATGTGTGACCTCATTGGGACAAGCCCCGAGAGTCTCAAATGGGCAGAGCAGGTTGAGACAGCCAAGCCCTAGGACGTGATGTGATAGAACTAGCACTCTTATTGCCAGCTGACAGTCCTGATACTGCTGGCTCAAAAGAAACTGCCAGGTCTGTAGGATAACACAACTGCTGATGTTATTCCAGGTTGGTAAACTAGAACTGAACCACCATCTGATCCTTTGGCTCTGAGTGATTACTGAACACCACAATGGTTCTGATGATCCCCCTGGCTTTGTAGTCCATGAATCAATGACTGTTTCAAGATTAAATGCAAAAGATGTGGTATTTCTGGGGATCTGTAGTGTGTCTAGAGGTCTTGCATCCCAGGCTACAATCTAAAGCGTCTGACTAGCACAAATATGTGTGTGCTCTTAACTTATCCAGGGCTGACCAGGTGAGACAAGCTTACTCATGTGAGTGTTTCCAGATTCAGGATTTTCATCTATCCATGAAGTTATATCAAGTTTCATTGAAATTATTTGCCTGAGCTATAAATTCACCCACTAAACAGCTGTGACATGAATTATGTAAAAACTCATGTTTGACAGGGTTTTTTAACCTCCTGACTCATTACTTAATATAATTCCCTAAGGCAGACCTGTAAGGCAGGTTTTCTTTCTTTGAGAGAAACGAAACAATGATTTTAAGTGTCTTTGAATGTGTGTTAATGTTTCATCCAAGTTGGCAGAAAATGAAGCAAAAGAGAAATCTTCAAGGGCTTCAGCAGAATACTAAATCCGTGAAGAAAATGCCTAAAAATACTGCCACTTGACAAAGACAGATTTTTTTAATGTTAAAAAAATGTCCTTAAACTAGAACGTTTCTCAGCATGTAGCAAGGTAAAGATATGCATTGTTGAATAGCTTGACCATACATTCAGGGAACAAAAGAGTTACGGAATTGCATTTTTTTTTATGTAACTCCAAGTATTTCATTGGAGCACTATACTATTGATTCAGGAAGCCTGAGAAATGTCTGTGAGCATGTACAAGTCGCTGTTGGAAAATTCATTAAAAAGTGAAAAGAACTTTCACATGGAGAAATAATAGAAAAGCAACTTTTGGCTTCAAAATTATGAGGATACTAATCAGAACAGAGAGGAATGGCTATCAAATATAGAAGCAACCTTTTCTTTATCTCCTCCGAGGGAAATTATTTGTCGTCACACCACTATGCCTTTCTTTGTAAGAGACTATTATGGGCAAAATATAACAACTGATAGTTTTCATGTAATGGATTACCAGAAAAAACATCTTGCTAATTCTGACTGAGTATAATTCTGTACTGTATATAGAACCCAGTATTTTAACTGCATTAAAGTGGGAGGGAGAGACCAGGATTTTACTTAATACAATGAACTTGGATAATGTAAAATAACTTATATGGTGATATAGGCAGTCATTGACAAAGGACACAAAAGTATGAATGATGAAATATAGAAAACTTTACAACACGTATTAGCAGCCACAATAGAATGTGTGATAAGCTATATTTTACTGCGACTCATAAATGCATCATCTCAACCATTTTACACTGAATGCTTTTATTGAGTTATAGGTGAAAACAGCAATGTCTACTGATCTTACAGGAAATGGAAACAAATAAGAATGAAGTATTATTGAAATTTGCGGTTTTCAAACTGGAGCTGTTCTTTCACAACCTGATAATTAATTTTACCTTTTTAGCCCCAACTCTTTATGATCAAACAGCTGTTCACATGTAGGCAGATGATATTCTGGTTTATAATATTTGTAGTTTCCCTTCAAGTAGCAATCCATACCTGACTGAGCTCAGGGGGAGTTTTTGACTTTGGATCAGGTCTGAAATGAGATGAAGTTGAAAGTCCAGATTGAAAAAAAGGACTTTCTTGCTTAAGATAGCTGCATTTTGTCTGAAATTAGGAATTAGAAGGGAAATTAGGTATTAGAAATTAGGAGAAAGTGGTCCTTCACATCTTCTCAAACCTTCTAGCTGTTGAACTACTGAATAAAAAGGGAGCATTGCCATCTCCTATGCCAGGGTGCTCAATGTGTGGTACATGTGCCACAAGTGGCATAGGTAGCCTATATGCGCGTGGCATGTAGCAGATTGGGGTGGGTACAGGCTGCACAAGGGCAGACGGGGCAGGAAGCAGAAAGCAGAGCAACAGATTGGACTGGCAGCACAGGGCAGGAAGCAGCAAGCAGAGCAACAGATTGGGCTGGCAGCACAGGGCAGGAAGCAGAAAGCAGAGCAACAGATTGGACTGGCAGCACAGGGCAGGAAGCAGCAAGCAGAGCAACAGATTGGGCTGGCAGCACAGGGCAGGAAGCAGAAAGCAGAGCAACAGATTGGACTGGCAGCACAGGGCAGGAAGCAGCAAGCAGAGCAACAGATTGGGCTGGCAGCACAGGGCAGGAAGCAGAAAGCAGAGCAACAGATTGGACTGGCAGCACAGGGCAGGAAGCAGCAAGCAGAGCAACAGATTGGGCTGGCAGCACAGGGCAGGAAGCAGAAAGCAGAGCAACAGATTGGACTGGCAGCACAGGGCAGGAAGCAGCAAGCAGAGCAACAGATTGGGCTGGCAGCACAGGGCAGGAAGCAGAAAGCAGAGCAACAGATTGGACTGGCAGCACAGGGCAGGAAGCAGCAAGCAGAGCAACAGATTGGGCTGGCAGCACAGGGCAGGAAGCAGAAAGCAGAGCAACAGATTGGACTGGCAGCACAGGGCAGGAAGCAGAAAGCAGAACAGGCAGGGAGCTCAGGGCAGGAAGCGGAAATCAGAGCAACAGATTGGTCAGAGAAAGGGATTAGTTCCATGCAGTAATGAGTCTAATTTGTGGCACACCTGCCAAACAAGGCTGGTCCCCACTTCTATGCCATGGAGGCAAAATATAACTCCTGCCCAGGCTTACTTAAGTCATACCAGCAGGTATCTACCATCAGTATCCTGAGTGGAAGAAGGCCCCTAACAGAAGCAAACTCTGGAGAAAAGCAGAATCTAAGCCATCATCTTGACCTCCATGTTTCCTGTTAGTTAGCTTAGCTATTCCTTATCCAGCGTGCTTCTCTTTTATGAATGCCATTTTGAGGTGCCTACCTCTTCATATGCACAATAAAAGGAACCTGGGGAATCTAGGGACTTAACTCTGGGTTCTGGATTTCACTCCAGAGACAAGAACCCTATAAATCAGGTGTTGTAGCATTTTGCATTGCAGCACTTGCATCCCTTTTGGGATCTG
>NW_017729009.1:20994868-20995264 GCF_001723915.1 Gavialis gangeticus
TCAGGTGTTGCAGCATTTTGCATTGCAGCACTTGCATCCCTTTTGGGATCTGGGCCTAAAGCCTTTTGGACTTGTCCTCTGTTCAATGGGGATGAAACTCTTCCCTGTGCACTAAGGCATAACAAGGCTCAGGTATCACTTAAATTGCATATAAGCATTGAAAAAAGCTCTTTGAAAAGGGATAGCTTATTCAGCCTTGGTCTTGTACAGCCCCTGGCATACTCTTTGTATTCAGCAGTATTATGAATAAATACAAATGTGATGATAATTTAGAAGTCAAAATTGAAATTTCTTCTGGGAAAACTTCAGGTATGCTCTCATATTAACATGAAGAAAGCTACAATGCTCACCATTAAACAGTCAGTGTATTCCCATGCAGAATGGCTATGGGGGGCA
>NW_017729009.1:21000264-21020638 GCF_001723915.1 Gavialis gangeticus
GTATGCTGTCATATTAACATGAAGAAAGCTACAATGCTCACCATTAAACAGTCAGTGTATTCCCACGCAGAATGGCTATGGGGGGCACTGATTTTTAAGTCGGCTATACACAGTTGGAGAGATCTGCCCCAAAACAGTTAACCGTGAGACAGGGCACACCACCACAGGACAGACCAACTTAGTAAAGTTGTTACCTGCGCTATCTCAAGTATCTTGTCGCTCCTGCTAAATGTTCACACCTTTATGACATCACTTGAAATAAAACAAATAAAATTATCTAAATAAATATGTTAATTAAAGCAAATAAAAGATAAAAGGAATCTTTTAGGTTATCATATACTGATAGGAAATACTTATTACTTATTATACGCATCCCCATTCTTTTTCTTCTAGACCCAACATTTTGGTTTGCTTGCTGTCAAACTTTAGGATGACAATATGAACAGGGTTTCTTAAAAATGACACCCTAAAAATTAGTTATACACAAAATTAGCAGTACATGAAAATACATTTTTCATTACTATTCTATACATAGAATTCATGGTTTTGATTCAGACTCGCTAAGGTCAGTAGAAGAATGCAGGATTCAGTAGACTTTTGAAGCTGACTGCTGTATAGACAGACAGATCAGTCCAACCAAAATGAATACGTCTCCCCCTTTCTCTTATACACCAAAATAAACACAAATTAATGGTTACCCACTACTGCTTTTTTAATATGGTGTTCCTGCATAGGTTTAGGACAAACATTTTTCTTTTATTTAAAGTCTTTTCCTTCCGTTGGCATTTTTCTGTAATTTATTTGTATGACTTTTCAGAAAGGAAGCTATTCACTATCTATTTCTTGTCATCTTTTCTGAAGTACGAGATGGACAAAACACTGCCTGTTTAGCAGTAGCAATGATGTTGCTGCCTTGTATGCTTGTTTAACGTCATTGCATCTCCCAATTTTAGTGTGTGAAAGAAAGCTACGGGGGGAAAAGTACTATATTCAGCCAGATGAGGAAGATTTTACAGTGCACATTTACACGGATGTCATTTTTCATAAGTTAATTGGAGACAGTTATGCCTCAGTGTTAAGATGTGTTCGTATTGATGGCAAAAATAATGACAGCATAACAAAAATGTATGACAAACTGCATTATGTACCAATTAGGGAGTCTTACCCTGATACTATTATGAAGGAAACGAAAGACAGATCCAGACATAAATGTTCCATTTTGTTTTGGCGAGGTTGTTGTAAAGATGCCTTTTTCACCTTCCGAAGCAGTAATTTAGCCATAGAAACGCCTGTAATGAGGCCTCGCAGGGATCACTTTTTTCATAAGTCTTATTATCATGCCTCAGTAGGTAGGCGCTGGACATCCTAACTGTGTGGTTTTTTTCCTGCAGGAAACCTAGTTATGGCATGTAAGAAATGGAGGCCAGTCTGTTTCAGGGACTTTTTTTCCCAGATACTTCATCACTAATGAAATCAGGATTTATAAGACCAACAACCTCTGTCCACCTTAAATCTTTTGCTAAACAAATTGTGAAGGCGAAGTGTAGTTACCAGTGTCTTGAGAAAGCAACACTGAGGATGAGAATGATAAACAGCCTAGTTCACTGCTGGCAGTAATTTATAACATCAGCCGAGGAGAGTGTAAGGTACTCCTGTGCTCACAAAGTCATCCGTTTTTCACTCCCTCCAAAAACACCTAGTTTAGGTTTGTGGTTTTATTTTTTGAGGAATTTTTTGTTTGTCTGTTTGTTCTTTGTTTCAGCTGGTGGAGCTGGCAAACTAGAAAAGATCTCAGCAAGCAAAGTGAGTGGGCATTTTGTGTTATAAATGAAAGTGGGGAGCTCAAATATAGTGCTCGCACTACATCACTAAAATGCATCACAGTCTGGAGTTGAGTTCTTTAATACTCACCAAAGAATACCTGCAGAATACTTGGGCATACATATGCAAATCGCTCTAGAAGAAAACAGGCAGTCCTTGGACGTACGACACAACTGGTTCCTGAAAACTGGGTCTTAAGTCGAAACGTTGCCACTCGGAACAAATTTTCTCATAAGAAACAATGGTATAAATGGAGGATCGGTTCCTGAACCAAGGCCCAATACCCTATTTTCACCAAAAATATGCCAGAATTTTGTACTCAATCAATTATAGATGAGTAATATAGCTACATTACTGTATTTATACTGTAAATAGCAATCATATGGATTTGGAAGGACTTCTCTGAGGTGACTTTGCTGGACTTTTTGAAGGGCTCTTGGCTGGAGTCTCTTCAGGAGTCTTGGCTTCAGGGTTTTCTGGAGTCTTGGCTGCTTTCTTAAAGAAAATGTCCAAGGAAGTTTGGACAGATGTTCTTCAGGGAGATGGGAACGTGTTCGCTGGCGTGGTGTCGCATTGGATCAAGCGTTGTCAAGTCCAAACTGACGTCAGAAAGTCGAAACGGTGTCAATTTATAAAAGTTGTAAGTGTGAAATGTTGTAACTCAAAACGCTGTAAGTCCAGGACTGCCTGTATTGTGGTCTCTAGGGAAATTTGAATGGAAAGAGAGACAATCTCAGCTCCTTAGGGATGCTCTATGTCAGAGAACAGTTGGTCATTTCTAGTGGGGGAATTTTTTTGAGAAATTTCCCGTTAGAAATTGTTCCAGAAGAGGAAGCAACACAGGTGTTGCAGCCTGCAGCCACCTCCTCCTTCCTGCTCTCTGCACCTTTCCCAGATCAGTGATTGGGAGCAGGCTGCTCCACTCCTTCCAGTCGGCCCCCACTCCCAGGAGCAGGGAGAACTGGAGACAAAGCCCACAGCCTCTTCCGCACAGCCTCCCTCTCCTCCCAGACTGGTCTCCCTGGTCTCTGATCATAAGGAAATCTTACAGCTATCATGATAATTTACTTGAACTATGATATATTCTTCTCTCTTATTGCACATTGTCATTGTAAACCCTATGACACAGAAAATTCTCTCTTTTTTTTTTTGTAATCCATCTGTTACCTGGCTTTTATCCTTTCGTTTTTTACCCTAACTGCCCTCTTGATGCTCTGGTTATGAATCCATATTACCTTTCTTATGCCAAACACACAGGAAGGTGGGAGGAGAAAGGAACCAGAAGATTCTTAAGGGCTAGATTCTGATCTGAGCTATGGACCTAGACCAGGAGAGGAGGCAGAGCAATACCCACTGTGTACAGACTTTTTTGCTGGCTCCCAGGGATAGGTGCACAGATAAGGAGAGCTACATATTTGTTTACTCCTCCCAAAATCATGGATGAAGAATGGACAGGTGGAGCTCTGGCACTGTAAGGCAATCTTATGTGTTGTTGCTAGGCTTGTCCATTTTTAAGAGGCTCAGGCCAAAGCTGCAGAAGAATAGCTAAGAGCACAAGGTCTCAAAAGCCTGCATCTGAGTGACTGTAACACGAACCTTTGCAGATGTAGCAACTAGCTTGGTCAGCAAAGTAAAGGAAGCCATCTGTATATCTATATCTATACAAGGAGTGTGTGAACCAGGCCCTATTCAAGTTGGATTCAGCCCAAATCAGGGACAGTGATTTGGTTCATTGATTTGGATCACTGTCTCCGATTCGATTCAGCCAAATCCGAATCTGAGGATTCGATGCTGATTCGGAGAATCAGCCATTCGAACATAGACACAGCTTTAAATGTTTTTTCTACATACCTTGAGGTACCAGTGCAGCTTGTGAACGCTGCAATGTTGGGGTGCATGAAGCGTCTCATGGCTATGTGGGGGGCCCTCCATGTGCTCGGTGGTGAACCCAGAAGTACTTCTGGTCCACTTCCAGGTCTGCCAGAGAGTGCACAGGGGGACCCCCCATGCCTCCCCAGCTCAGTGATTGGCTCCATGGGGACCCTGGGTGCCTCCCCAGACCCAGGAGGCACCAGCTGTCAAGCCAGAGGGGCACAGGGGGGCTCCCCAGCGTGCTCTCCGACGGGCTGGAAGTGCTTCTAGTCTATTTCTAGGTCCGCTGCTGAACGCGCTGGGGACCCCCTGTGCTTCTGTGGGACACTCCATGCACCCCAGCATCTCAGCACTCACGAGCTGCCTACTACCTAAAGGTATGTAGAAAAAACATTTAAAGCTGTGTCTATGTCCAAATCTCCGAAACTTTCTGAATCTCTCCAAATCGATTCGGAGGGTTCTGATTCGATTCAGAGATAATAAAGGGTCCTCTGATTCAATTTGGATTCAGAGATTCGACCACTGAATCGGGTCAAATTGAATCAGGAACCAAAGCTTTGCACATCCTTAATCTATATGTATATGAATGGCTTCCATATATATATTACACACACACACACACACACACACACACACACACATATGTAACTAGACAAAAATCAAACAAAAGCACAAGGGATAAGGAAAACCATACATCAGATAATCTAAATACACTATATTGTAGCTTTATCTTAAAGTACTGTACTAGAAGTAGTAATTAATGTAACCAAATGTATTGAATGTTATTTTTGGTATCATACAAGCATTTTTGTTAGAACGCTTATTTAAGTTGTAAAAATAAAGCAGCTTTGTCAGCCCATAAACTAAAGTGAAGAAGTAACAAGCCAGTGAGAAACAGCATTCCACAGTGGGAGGAGGAAAGAGATAAGGAATCCTCCCTTTTGCTCCTCCTGAATTTCTCACTTTAACGTGGGCTCTAATCCATCTAGTTTTAAGTGAGGAGGAGCTGAAGCATAGGTTACAGCACTGGGGTTGTGACCATCCTCTTGTGCATTCCTGTAATTCCCCAGGGGTAGTATATTGCCATCCTTCTACCTATTCACTTCCCACCAGTGTCCTATGTACCAGAAGCCTCCTATCAGTTTCTACACATCCAGCCAATATAAACCCCTCATGCAGCCTGCTTTATTTCTCCACAACTCAGCTCAGCCCATCTCACTTGCCCAGTGTGAGAAACATGCCGTCGCAGCAACTCTCATCCCTGCATGCTGCTAGCAGACCAGCATTCTGGTTTCCTCCTGTTGTGAGTCCAATAAGAAACTCTCTTTTAGCACAGATACGCAAAATAATCTACTCCAAAAGTACCATGAAAAGGCCGAAGCAGGAAGGGAACAGGCTGGTGGCAATTCAGCACCAGGAAATAATTAAAGATCTCAAGGGTGCCTACTGCAAAGCAACAGATGCAAACCACAGCTCCCACCACCATCAGCTTGCCTGAGTGCTCAGAACAGTTTCAAGTGCTGGGCCCAAAGCCAGCCTCAACAGGCTTCTGAGGGGAAACCATCTAAATTTTAGGGCAGCAAGAGAGAGGAAGGAGAAAAAAAAAAAAAAAAAAAAAAAAAATCAAACTTTAGATCTGGGCCAGATGTCAAAATAGCCCAAATGGCCAGCAGAGCTGGAGTACATTTTTCGGCAGGGTTCCGTTTTTTTTTTTATTTTTAACTTGCTGTGGTACGTGTCCCATGAATGGACCAGAAAGAATAAGGTGGCATCAGGGCCAGAGCTGAAGCTGAATAAGAAGAGGCAGTCCCTCTCTTTGCTACTGATATAACTGGTATAACAGGGAGGGTGTTGCCAGAATGTGACCCCATGCAGTTATTATTACAGACCATATTCCATGCTGTGGGGCAGTCTTTGCTTTAACTGAAGGCAGAAACAATGCCATTTCCCTAGTCTTTTTTCACTAGCTTGGAATTCATTATAGATCCTACATAGAGGGTGAGATGTTCAGTGGCGTACCTGGGAGAGGAGGGCAAGGGGGACCTTAGACCCAGGCACCAGCTATTGAGAGGTTTAGGGCAGCAAGAGAGAGGAAGGAGGAAAAGATCAAGCAGGATGCCTCCCTGGGAATCTCAGCTACCGCAGGGACAGCCCTGCACTGCCCGGTCATAGGTGCCAGGGAAGTGCAGCCTCAAACCCAGAGGTGGATTTGGGGAGTGAAGTGGGTAAGAGCAAAGGTGGCACTAGGAGCAGCTCCCGGGGAGCCTGCGCCATAGATTGCTGCCACACAACCTGATGCTGCTGCAGTAGCAGCTACCTTCACTGTGCATCTTCTTTTCACACAGATCCTTTTCAACTCAGAAATGTCTGCTCCCACTGTAAAAAAGAATGGCCCTTCCACATCAGGTTCACTCAAGCTTTGCAAGGAGCTGGAATAAGCACAAGAAAGTTTCTTACTCCTTACTACTTCTTTCCTCTCCTTTTATGAGCCAAAAAAAGTAATGTGCTTTTTCAGCCTGCATTTTTGTTTGAACCCATACTTCCTTCTAAGAAATTCTGCCAACACTTTATCATATCATTGGTAATATCAGCTCTGGGAAAGTATTACCTTGAAACCTAACACAGTGTGTTACAAGATGTCTCTCTTCTAATAAAAGCCTACATCCATCAACTTTTTCTTGGTTGCCACTGTTGTAAGTCTGCTTATGATCAAAAAGGTGTGTAAGTTAATTTTGAAGTAAACTTTATGTTTGTTACCTTTCCATGTTTTTCACTTTCCAGAAAAATTATCAAAACACTTCGCCAATGTAACATTTATTTGAGTAAAGTGGGAGTTGCTGCAAGTGGTCAATACCTGCATAATTTTTGCTAAATGTCTTCACAGGAGAGTGAACCAAATCTCATGACCAGGGATTCTAGTTATCTTCATTAAAAAAATCCAAAATTCTCTGATCGAAAACCTCAGAAAAATGGAATGCCATTTTTATAAATAGGCATCAGTTGAACACGATGTTTTATCAATATATTTTCAATTGCAAAGCAATTTGGAAACCTACCAGTGCTTCAATCAGTATAATAAAATACATTCTATATACCCATATATTTTGGCATTTGACTTTTTATTACAGAAAATATGAGCTCCTCCTGCCCCCTTCACTTACCAGGACACAGGTCCAGCTGTGGCTGTCTCCCCACTTTGTGGCACTGAGCAGCTGTGATATGTCAGTGTGATATGCCCCCTGCCCTGCCCATACCAGCTGGTGCCCCTCACTCCAACCCAGAGCCCCCTGCCCCCCCAGCCCTGCCAGAGGGGGCCCCCAGCTGTCAGGGCTCAAGGACCAGAGACAGGGCCTACCGTCCCCTGCCTGCCCCAGCAGCAAGAGCCCTGGCTGCTGCACATGGGAGGTGGTAGCTGCTGTGGCCATAGCCAAGTGCAGAGCCTGTCCCCCTGCCCCACATGGGCAGCACAGCCAGAGAAGAGCCAAGTGGAGCCCATGGGGGGTGTGGAAGGATGTGGGTGAGAAAGGGCTTGGCGTTGCTGCTGCCACCAGGAGCTCTGCACCAGCCTTGCCACCATGGTGAGGCAGCCTCTGCTTGGTGGCAGCAGCATTGAGCCTCCCCACCCTCCCATGCTGGGTTCCACCTACTGGGCTGCAGAGGCCGCTTTGGGGAGGGCAGCAGGGGAAGGAGCCACAAACCCACAGCAGGAAGCCTGTATCTGCCCCCACCCCACTCACAAATCTGGGGGGGGCATATGCCCCGCCATGCTCCTCTCCCCGGGAGCGCAGACAGCCTCCCTGCTACCCCCAGACAAGCTACCTGTGGCTTCCTTCTGCTCCCCCAGTCAAGCCCCATGGTCCCACATTCCCACCCCAGACCCTGTGCACTATCCCAGCACCTCAGTCTGCCTCCCCTTCCCCCTCTCCCGCATAGACTTACCAGCAGGCAGGCAGCTGGGGGAGCTCATTTCCACTACTGCCTGGCTATATTGCTGGCCACGTGCATGTATGCATGAGCACATATTCACATGGCACCCCCTTCCCTCCACTCCCCCTGCACCACAAGCAGCACCTTGTAGGCCTGCAAGGGGAAACTCACATTTTTCTATTTTAAAGGAGAAAATCCTCATTTTCCCACAACAAACAGAAAACCCGGATCCCTGCTCATGACTCAAATTTTCTAACTTCTTAATATCATCTTGACTCATGCAAAGACCCACTGTTTTGAGAAAGGTGCCAATCAAAGACAGGAAGTTTGCAGGCCTTGTTACACATTACACTGTGAGCTGCACAAATATCGATCGGTGTTTTAGTGCTAGCTCCAGTTTGGGGCAGTCATACATTCAGGCCAGCAGGAGCCCAGAGGACTAAAAGCTAACAATCCTCCACTCCCATTCTGGGCTTCCTCCCTGTCCTCACAGCCCCGACCCCCACAGTTTCCCCACACCCCAATCCCCGCTGGGACTCCCCTTCTCTCCCCTCAACTTGTAGCTGCCCATACCAACTGTCTCAGGGAAGCAAGCAGGAAAGGATTAACTTTCCCGCCTGACCCACACGACCACCACCAGCACTGCTCTGCCATTGCTCTTCTCCAGGCTGAGCCCACCCCGAGAGCAGCGGCAGCAGCCATCCAGGTTGGTTAACCCTTCTCTGCCTGCTCCCTAGCACAGACAGCCATAAGTAAAGAGTGGGGGGCAGTAAGCAGGGATCTGGGGTGCTGGGGAGGGTCAGGTAGGGCAGTGGACTGAGCTGCATGGGCTGCCCAAAATTACTGTGTAACAAGACCCTGAGTAAGAAAAGAGTTAAGGACCCTGAGGAAGACAGAAATTATTGCTTAAACTTCCAAAATAAGGAAAGAGTTAAGGACCCTGAGGAAGACAGAAATTATTGCTTAAACTTCTTTAATACTTCCTTTGCTGGTATTAGTACAGTTTCTCTCTGTCCAAAGAAATGTTTAGGATGATTAGAGAGCAAACTGTTGCTTAGATCATGCTCTACTGTTTTCATCATATGGCCAAGTTTCCCAGTGAATATGGATAGTTAACACTATATTAATTCCATGTTTCCAGATAATTATGAAAGAGGTGCTCTGCACCTCTGGCCTTCAATCTATTGCCTCTCATACTAGTCTTTCCTTCATTAATTTTTATTTCGTCCCTCAAGGTACATCCATACTTAATCTGCAAGCCTCAGTCTTGTTGTCAATCTGTTAACAAAAAAAATTGCAGGAGATGCTTCTCGTCTTCACTTTAGTTTTACATGGATTTCAGCGGGCTTACTCCTGATCTGCAGCTGTGTAAGTGAGAAGAATCAGAGTCCTAGAGGTAAGACACATTGCTTTGATATACATAACAGTAAAACGGAACAGCAAACCTGCCCTTCCCAAAACGTTTTTGTTTCACAGGAAAAGAAACCGCCCATTTTCCCCTGTACACTAACTAACAATTCTCCCCTAGTTTTCCCTTTGCATACACATCTGCATTGCATCTCTGTCCCTAGAGCTGTATCGTGGATATGAAGATATTTTTTCCTCACTTTGATCATTCTTAAACTAGGATTCTTAAACTGTCACTTGAAATGGGTTGACTATTTCTCTACTTGTCAGGAAAAGCAGACTTTTGCTACAACCAATTTGTTGCCCTTATTACTAACAGAAGGGACCGCAGTCTATGTTACCAAATTAAACACAGTGTTGCAGATGTTGAAGCATATGAGATTTCGGGCAACAATTCATCTCTTCCCCCTCCTTTTCTTCCCCTGTGTTGTCAGTGCTGGCCTCCAATTCTCCACCCTTCAAAATTAGAGACAAATAAGAATAGCAGCTGTTGTTCCTGCTGCTCTGAATAATTCATGCCAACTTAGCTTCAGTTGTGCAGTGCAATTTGCATCATACTGCACATACAGAAGGACAGGTTGGCTGGAGAATTCCTAGAGTTTGAAGTTTTATGGAATACCAAGATATTTTTCAATGCCAGAATGAACCTATAACAACAACAGTAAAACCTCCCCCAAAAACACGCTTCTGCTTACTTCCTCAAAAAACATTACGGTGCACACCTATGAGGCACTGCCCAGAAAGAAAGTTCGGGGAATGTTCTGCTAGTAGAGGATTTGATGCATAACATTATACAATATTGTTTTAAATACTGCTTTTTTTGGACTCTTGCTAAATTGATAACCCTGAAGATGGAAGAAATTTTAGCACAGTTTATCTGGAGCTTCTCCAGGCAGTAGTTGTGCTGGTGACAATCAGGTATCAAGATTACAGCTCGTTGAAGATTTTTCAATGAGTGCCTTGCACCTGAAAAATGCTGATGTGTCAAAACCAAAACTATTCATGAAACTGGGTTAGAGTTGGGAAGTCTCCTGACTCAAACAAAATGATGGGAATGCAGTTTTCACACTGTAGAAATCTCCTGTTTGGACATGAAAATACCAGTTCCTCTAGCCAACATTTACTGCAAAAATGGAATAAAACCAGAATAAAATAGGAGCAAGAAAGGTTGAAACTGAAGCAAACTGTTTCACAACTGCACTTTTTTCTTTTATGCTCCTTCAAGAAAAATGTCAAGCTTTCAAAATTTTTGTCCTGACTCAGGATAGGAAAATGTTTCAAATTCTCAAATATCCTCCCAGGACAGCAACGCCATAATAGTCACAGAGGAAACCTAATTGGCTTTCTCCACCCAGGAGGTTTCAGACTGTCGACACCTTGGGGAAGATTGTTAATGCCTGAATGACAAACCACTGGGACCCTGATTCTGATGGAAACCTCAGGGGGCTACAAAAATGTAAGTAGTAAACAGCAAGGGGGTTATGATCCTTAGCCATTTTAATATCATCAGAGGCAGTTGCATGACTCCGACTTCAATAAGATCATCTTTTGTCTCTTAGGTTACGCCCTCACCCACAACCTTACAATAATCTTAAAAACCTGAAAAGCTTGAAGATTTGTTCCAAAACATGTGAATGGAAAACAGCTCAACTACAAAGTCTTTTAAGGAAGGACTTGAGAATGGATAAAATTTGCAGGAGCAACATTAGCAGCATAGGAATTGCTGATTCTTGTCAAGTGCTGTCCCTAAAGAAAACCTACTGAACAAGAAAGCATGTGGGTAGTTTAATAAATAATTTCAATGAAGCTTGAAAGGAGACAGTTATATCATTTTCAACATGAAGTTGATCTCACACTTAAGTACCAGGAATAGTAAAACTAATCTCATGAGCCTAAATTCACTCCTGTTTTCTTATCCTGCTCTGCTGTTCAAGTTAGGGAACCAGCAAAGGCAAGATATTAGACACTGTACATATTACTACTGTTAATATGGATGGGGGTCACACAGATGTACAGTGGATCTTATGTCTCAGCTGAAGGGATGCCCCAGTTCAAAATTTCCCAATTTAATAGACATAATGGAAAAAGAGACTAATTAGATCGGGATGGCCAACCTGTGGCACATGTAGTACAAGTGGCATGGACAGCGTCTGTGTGGGGCACATGTTGGACAAGGGAGGGGGCAGGCAACACAGGGCAAGCCCTGCAGGCTATTCCACTGTGCAGTACTGACATACCAGCTGGTTCGATGCTACTGCAGGGATCTCTACATGGCATGGCATTGCACTGTGTATGGAAGCTGATTTTTATCCAAAGATCTTATATCACAGCCCCAAACTTGCATGATGCCAAATATTTTAGTCTTAAAAAGTTCACTGTGTACCACACTGACTGAGGCCCTTGAAAACTATGCTCTATTTTGCAGAGATGAAAAGCACAAAAGGTTCATGCCAATGTGACCTGGGGGAAAATTATCTTGATCCCAACTCAAGAGACCAGCACAACCTTGAATTAGAGTGCCACTGATGAGAAGAGAGCTCGAACAAAACTCACAAGAGCCCACTGTGGCTTTATATAATCAAATCAGTGGTTGCAAGGTTCTCAAGAGGACATGCTGTGTCTCATGGTTAGATGGAGCATTAATTCATAGGTTAAAAATCTTGCGTCTCTGGCTGCTGGGGGGCATGGAGGACAAGGAGCAAGACTTGTTTTGGAAGGTGTACTAAAGAAATTATTAACATGAATAAAGTCTGGTTTTCAGTTGCCACAGAAGGCAAAAGCACTGTAGGAACTCCACATCTCTGAAAATAGCTCTACAGCTCACCCCCTGGGCATTAAGTAAGCTCTAGTAAGTTGAAGACTTCTATTATTCCCTTTCTCCCTTCCCTATTTTATGAGTTAGTGCATCATATTATAGATTTACCATACACAGAGGACCACATTTTAAAAGGCCTTTACTTGAGGATGGCACAAATATACCTTTGTTATCTGATTTGTCGTCCTGTGTTGGTGGGATCGAATTGGCAGAAGTACAAAGCAATCGCTTAGCAGGGCCCTGATTCTTATTTCAACACTAATTTTAGGCATTGCCATTCAAGTGACTTCAATGGAGTTACTTCTAATTGGCACAGGCATACAGGTAAGGAGGACCTGGAGGGTGTTTTTCCTTCTCTTTTTGTCCTGGCATGCAATGCATCGGTGCAATAAGAGCTGCACCTCAAAGCAACCCATTGCTACGACCCCGCCAAATTCTGAGCCTTTGCTGACATAATTTACCCTCCTCTCCCCATCTGGCCAGGCAGTCACACAGCCAGAGCTATGCATGGCATCCCAGCTGTCATGCAGCTTCCTCTTAGTCTTCTGCCCCGCTAGGACCTACTTGCTGCCTCCTATCCTCAGCCTCCTCCCTCCCTCCCCTCTCTTTTTTCCATATAGCGTTTTTTCCCCCCAGCCACCCCCACTCAAAATTGCCATGAAGAGTCCCTCCGTTTTATTCCTAAATTGATTTCTGAACAAAATCCAGAATGAAAGAATTAACTAAAGGATGAATAAAACTGCACTGAAAACCCTGGGAATATTTTAGTGTTGCTGTTTAAGACAGTGGTTTGCCTATTAATGGAGATCCTTAGTCCAAGTTTCACTGCAATTCACTTTCTTTAAATTTCTGTTCTCCTCTGACCAGCATTAAACCTTAACGAGCAATTAAATTGAATTTCACACAAAACGCAGGGCTCAGTCTCTCCCAGCTTTGTCTAAACTGTGGTTCTATTGTGAAAAGTGACTGTAAGATGGAATAGAGTCCAATCCACTTTCTCTCATTTGAAGTGCCTATTGCAAGGGAAAGAAACAAAAGCAATGGAGAGTATTTTGGCCAAAATTTCACAGTGTCTGCTTATCGTACTTGCCCATCACCATAGTACCCATCTTGCAAATAAAATCAACAGCAATAATGAAATCCAGAGGGGATTTCACAAAATCTCTGATTTGCTACTCTCATTAGGGTAAAAAAGTCTGCTCAGACACTTTGTTCATATATTTTTTGGCTGGTCGATTGGGTTTTTTGTTTTTGCTGTGTGCTTGTTTGCTTCAGGAGGTGGCAAGCTAGGTTTTTAAGTGCATATTCATGTATCTAAGCTTATGACCTGGTTTACAAATGTGTAAGCTCCCAACAGCTTTCACGGACTTTAGGGGTATTTGGCATATTGAAAATCAGGCTGCAAAAGGTAAGCATCTAAAGAAGGATTTCAGAATGCAACCTTGGACAACTTTGACAGCGTTATCATTAAAACAAATGTACCCATTCTCAATTCACACATGGAACAGATTCATGGAGTAAGGAAGAGCTATCTTTTCACAGTTAAAACCATCCTGAAATTAAACGTGTTGTCAAGGGCTGTGGACATGTCCCTTGGTACACTTACACCAAAGCTTTAGTTCTGCAGGTCCCTGGGTGGCAGCCAGCAAGCAGTGCAAGGCTGTCATGCTCCAGATCTAGTCTGAGCACAAGTACATACAGTACAAGGCTGAGTACTAGATAGGCAGTCTCAAACACATTATACTCATTTTCTCCTTTCCAAGAGCGCAGGGATGGGAGGGATGCCGAGTGACGGTGAGTATAACTGATGAGACTTAACTGCATGGATAATGCCCAGCATTATAATGAGCTACTGAGCTCTGTATTCCTTATTCTTATTCTTGAGATATGGCAGGAGCAACTTGGCAGCCGTGCTGCTTTTAACCCAGGACCAGGTCCCACTCATCACGTTTTTCCTTTGCATTTCCTTATTCAGTCCTTTGCAACTGCACTGTGCAGGCTTAGGCTCCAGGGAGACCCTTTCCTCTATGACAATTCTGTATTTGCAAGGCTCTCAGCCAGAGAGCAGGCTTGCTGAAATGCCAGCCACCACCACAGCTTTCACACCTGAGTGGCAGACAGCTACAGAGAGCTTGCAGCCACTGAGTCATGTAGGAATACTCTGGGGGCACAGCGGAGAGATCAGAATAGATGAGCAGAACTTGGAGGGGAAGAAAAGAAATCATGCACCAAAAGCATCACCCTTCCTCTGGTAATAAACACACTCATGCATTTATCAGGAGACATCAGAGACAAATCACCTAAGGAAACATGGCAGTTCTCTCCATGCTCAGCATTTGATGTTAGTATGAAAACAAATACTTGCTTCAGCCATGCTTATGTGCAAAGCTCCAGTATAACTTCAGAGCCAATGTGTCTTTCTTTTTTCCCCCCTCTTCCTTCTTTTGGCATCTGGTGCCTCAGACAGAAACTGACTCCAGCATAAATAAAAACTCAAATTAAAAATAATGAGCTGCATGTGTGTAACTCATTTTGTTTTCGGTTAATTGTTTCTAATTTATTCAGCTGAAGCGCCTTGCAGTTTTCCATGATTAAAGGCTACAGTGTTTAACTTGTCATGAAATTCATTTGATATTGATATAAATGAGCTATAAAGCATGTCTGTGATTGCTTTCTGAATAATATTAATGCATTTCTCCTTAAATTGTTCAATAAAGAATTAAATATACCTGATCTGTAGATACCATAGTGACTTTTTTGGATTTTTTAATGGGAATGAAACATTAGAGTTAATCAAAGTAGAATGTAGTTTCCTACAAAGAAATGATAACTTGTTCTGCTAATGCAGCTTATTTAGGAGGAAGGCTTCAGTTCGACCTGTGATAGAAGGTTTTTGGTCTTCAGGCTAAAGTTAATGGAAAATCCAACATGTATCTCGACCAAATAAAACTATTTTAAGACTAACTGGGAAAGGACAGCAATAAGATCAACTTATACATACTCTTTTGTATGGTGTTTGCAAACACTGGGCCAAATTCTTTTGTCACAGAAGCAAACCCCTGATTCAGGAAAGCACTCAAATACTCGCTTAACTTCAGAAATACGTTAAATCCCTTTTCTGTATGGAATTATTCTCATGAATCAGTAAAAATTCAAATTAAATGGTTGGAGGTAAGTTGATGCAGAACTTATGTACTGAAAAGGAGCATCAAAGGAAAGCTATGTTCCAGTCTTTGCCTTTGGGGAGCGGGGGGCAGAGGTGTGATCTTCTGTTCTGCTGTGTTATACAATAGGCATGTCCTAATTATGACATGCAACAAAATGCACTCATTGGCTTGCCAAGGGAAATAGCTTTTATATAATCAACACAGTGTAAAGAGCCTTAGGGCAAAATGTTCTTTTTAAAACTGCACAGATCATCTTGACACTCATGTTCTGCTCTCCTCGGATAAGCAAAAGCTTATTGATGTCATCAGACTTCTAAGATCTCTGAGAAGTTTGACTTAAATACCCCTATCCATTAAAGGTATATGAGTGCTAGTAAAAAACCAATAATTAGCTACACAGTAAATCAACACATCTAGGAGCTGACAAGGAATGGGTGCCCAGTGTCAGGATAAAATTTCCACAGACATCTACAAAACAAGTAGGAGAAAGTCCATTTTCTGTTGGGCAAGTCTGCTTTCATGATGTGAAGCTTCTGGCACCCAGCTCTATGAGATAACCGACCCCCTAACAAATTACATAGCAGAGCTATTAAGTTAGCTTCACCTTTTCACCGAACTAGCATCCCTTAGATAATTCAGCAAAGAAGAATTAAGAATTTGCCGAAATGTTATTCTTGTAGAGAGCCAGATTAACATATCTGGAGAGAATTTCACGGAAACAAAATCTGTTCCTTTACAGATTCTTACCTCTTGAGCTTTACTTTGCTGCAAAAACATAAGCACACTGAAATCCAGATTTTTTCAGATTTCCATGTCACGTGAACCCTCGTACAGGTCTATTTTCAATTAAATGAGATTCATCTCCCAGCAAAAATTTCACAAAATCTAGTGAACTTTTTTAACAAACTGAGGTGACATTGAAGTGTGTAGCATAATGCAAAACAATACCATAAAGAATCTCATGTCATAGTTTAACTTGAAATTGTGAATATAAAGAATCCCGTGACCGTCATTATGAACATTCTTGGAATCTGGAACTTAATATGAATCTCTCATACGATCTAGTAGGTCCTTAGGTGCTAAACAACATCTGTGGGACTCAACAGTCACTTGAGGATCCTACACCTGGTCCAATGTCCACTGAAGTCAATGGAAGTTAAGCCTGGAGAACTACACTGCTGCTTTTTGTAGCAGTAGGATATTATCTCCAATAATATGTGAGGCATGATATCTTAAATCCACCATAAAGCTGATTGCAGGTTCAGTAGTGAATGTAAGTATTTATAGAGAGAAGATTTATGTAATTGCCCATGAAATAAAGATAATTATAGATAATAAACATAAATCACTACTCGCTGGAAACAAATCTAAAATGTTGTACTAGCACAGTTTCATGAATACTTTTAAGAGCCACTGACCTCTCTTTAAATGCTATTTTATAGCTTATTACAGCAAGAAACAATTTTCTCAACTTGAATATTGTCTGTTGCTTTTGTTCCTTCTGTCATATTTTTATTATGAGACACATCTGAATGAAAGCAGGATCTTTGTTTCTCTGAGACTCCCTCATTATGCTTATAGGCCGCTCATTCTGGTGCCAAAGCAACTAATTTTGTCATCACAATGAGAAAAGTAATTATGTCTGCCACTAAAGAAAAGCAATCTTAAAAAACATAGGGACAAAACTTTTATTTCTTTATATGAATGTCCCTCAGACTACAAAGGGAACTAGTGAAAGGGTTCTTCTCTTCTAGCACAGACTGTTTCTCAGCAGGGTAAACTGGCTATGGCTAGTCCTTGACTATTTGAAAACTAGTTCAAGGTAAAGGCTGCAAGATTTGGCTTGTAATACATATTCCTCAAGATAAAAAAAAGCAGCAAAGAAAAACCAGTTTTACTCCGTTACCATTACGTACCACTCTTGTTATCCTAACATAAAATTTACTGTGTTCTTGATTGGATGTTTTAAAGACTATTGGGAGAATTTATAGAGAAGCTGTAGTACATGGATTTTCTATGAAATACATGGCTCGTATGAAATCTTTCTTCTCTCTCCTGGACATTGTGGGTTCCACCCAGCCAATGCACTTCTTATCCTTGCAGGAACAGAGGACTGTCAGTAGGGACTGTCTCCTCCCATCATGAGGCTTTCAGATTTAGGGAGGCTGAGGGGATCAGGTTAAGGGCGAGGCAGTGAAAAAAGCATTGAGAAGCCACCACTATGTCCACGCATCAGCGACTGCCCAAGTCAGATCTTCTCTGAAGCTGGGCTCCCCATGTGGTCCCTGCACAGTGGCTTATTTAGGATAACAAGTCCCAGTCTGCAATAACATCAAGAGCTGAACGGAGCAAACTGAGCTCAGTGTTACACCAAAGTTTATCCAGAACAGATCCACAAAATTCAGGAAAATCATTCCTGATTTACACCAACCAACAACAGAACAAGATTTGCCCCTTTGCTTTAATTTGCAAGGATGAATTTTGGAAATAATTGATGTAGCTTGAATAAGGAGGACAGCATTTGTATACAAATCATGTAACTCCTGCATTAAGCCTGTCATAAAAGCTCAAAATTCAATCACACTTTCTTCTGTTGTTTCTCCCATTAAGTGAGTTTTTCCATTAAGGAAGCTTGGGCATGCATTCTGCTTGAGTAGGACAAACGGAGCAATATTTTCCCACATTTTCAGCAAAATCCTGTTGGCTACTGTTAATGTAACAAAAAGCCTATCTTAGGGCAGATGAGGAATGATGAATTAGAATGTTTTTCAGCCTTTTCCAAGAGTCATCAGTGAGTCTTTACATCCTCAACTATGCTTAGTTTATTTGGGAGAGAGATAAATTATACCCAGCACCATATATCTAATTTTCTATCAAAATATCTTGATGCATAAGTCAATGGCAAGTCAGGATATAAGTGAGGAAAAATTGTGAGCTACATGTTCAACACAAATAGACTATATATGCATGCAAGTTATATGAGCTATTGCACCCCCTATTTGCAATTAATAAGTCTCAGGGAAAATGAAGTATGTGGTGTTATGAATAAGTGATCTTAAGTCATAATGGAATACATGTAACAATTTTAAACAAGGATGTCGATATTCCTTTCACTCAAAGAAGCTGACATTTTTTCTGAGCTCATTGCAATAAGCCTCTTAATTTCAGGGTTTGACAAAAATACAGTTTGACCCCTACAATGTTCTATGATTTTCATATTTAAAATTCATCATTCTGTAACTCTACATCTAACTGACACTATAGTTGTGACAAGGCCATACGAAAATATTTCCTGACAATGTAATACAATGGGATCAACCCCCTCTGGCCCTATGCCTCTGCAAAGAATGGAAGCAGTGCATTGTCAGATGGCAACATTCAGTGACTGTATAGACTGAAACAGTCTTGTAGAAGCTGGCATCGATTATTCATCATGTGGGTCAAGGAGCTTAATGTGGAGAGGTGCTGAACACAATATTTACTGTTTACTTAACTGGGAGTGGATGACACTCGATTCTTCTGAAGATTAGACCTGCAATTAGCAATTAATCTCATTGTTCAGACCCACTCAAGGGAAAGTGGTTTTTGGAGTGCTTTCTTTCCCCTTTCATACATAAAAAAAGGAAAGAAAAATGTGCAGCATGAATAAAGCACAACCTGGGTCAGTCATATCTGGGTGGTTTGCAACCTGCTTAATTTGCAGTGGGTTACTGAGTTAGGGGTGAGCTGCTCAGCTGCCTGTGGTAGCTTTTACTTCAAAGGGCACCATTTATCCTCTCAGGCAGAGCTCAGAGGTGATCCCAGGCAGTGAGTTGATGGAGTAGTGCCTTTTGAAATAAAAAGTGCAGCAAACAGCTGGAGCCCCTCAATGGTCTCACACAGCTCTTTGCCACAGCTTTATATATGCTTGGTTATGCTGCAGACTTATTTGGAGCAATGAGCTAGAAAGAAGAGAGCTGTGCATATTACATCCCTATTTTTATAAACCTTGTGCCTTCCACAGGATCGTGGATACCCATGGTGGATTATTCATTGGTAATAAACCATTTCTCCATGGTCCAATCTGAATGATATTTGCTCAACACTGGGTGCAACCTACACGTGCAATTAATGCAAAGCAATAAACTCTGGAGCAGTTTGAGCCAGGCTAAACTTCTCCCAGGTGCAGTGTTTACCCATGTACCCAGGACAGCAGCAATGTGAGCCAGGGCAGAGCAGGCCCTGGCTGGCTGGGCTGACCAGGCACCCTCAATTTATGCCCCCCAGACAGCATCTACAAGTGTGTTTCAGGGCAGTTAGTACTGTCAGGGACACTGAGCAATTATCTCCCAGTACAGTTAATTAATTCACTGCACCTTAATACCAGTGCATGTGTAGACGGTGATGCTTTGCTGTGGAGCTAATTAATCTACTTCACAGTAAAGTGCCCATATAGATGGACCCAGTGTTCTTAAAAAAAAAAATCTAATGTTACAAAAACCTGGCCATTGTTTCTTAGGTCAGGAACCAAGAACAAGATTTGCCCGTGGCCTCGAGCAGTCACAATACTTCACACTTTTGTGCCTAGTAGCCAGATGTGTGGCTAAAACTATAATACTATGTTCTGAACATAGTCAGACCATAACATTTATTATCTGCTTCTGAGTAATCAATTAGCCATCAGGTAGAGGTAGAAAGAGGATATCTTTTCCTTTGTTTTGACATATTTCATTCCTTGACTCAACAGGGGCTACTCTTTTTGTGGTGTTCCTTACAAATGATATATCATTTCCCATCCCCAAATTGGTTTTGGTCCTTACGTTCTTTAGAGAGCCATAAAAGCTGTCTCCTGTTTCATCCCACAGGGCCTCACAATTTTTAAATGCTATTTTTCCTGAGGAAACCACTTCCTTTGTTTGTTCCCCAGAGCACATCACAACAAATGCATTCAAAACAAAATGATGATCACTTAACTCCCTCAGAAAAGGCAGGGGGGAGAGGGTGTGTTGTATTTCATCTTCCCAATTTAAATAAGTGAAACCTGTTCTCTGTGTTTCAGCTGCAAATGCACAACACCCCTTTGCATCAAAGGCATTAAGTCAAATAATCCAGAGAACTCTTTTAGTTCTGATAGCTATCCATTTATGTGAGGCAACTGGTATTTAAAGGTCTCTTAGTGGCATCTGTCGTGTTTATTTGCTTTCATCACAACAAATAGCACGAACAAACTCGCACTAATAGGGAGACAAAGTCATTGCACAGTTGTCATTTAACAAGCCATAGTCTTGAATTCTCCCACAAACCTCTGGCTCTGAAAGCAAGCCACTTCTTTGTACAGTGACACCAAGTATTAATTTTCACATTTTCTAGTTAACCTGTGTCTTAG
>NW_017729009.1:21025638-21042523 GCF_001723915.1 Gavialis gangeticus
GCATTAAGTTAAATAATCCAGAGAACTCTTTTAGTTCTGATAGCTATCCATTTATGTGAGGCAACTGGTATTTAAAGGTCTCTTAGTGGCATCTGTCGTGTTTATTTGCTTTCATCACAACAAATAGCACGAACAAACTCGCACTAATAGGGAGACAAAGTCATTGCACAGTTGTCATTTAACAAGCCATAGTCTTGAATTCTCCCACAAACCTCTGGCTCTGAAAGCAAGCCACTTCTTTGTACAGTGACACCAAGTATTAATTTTCACATTTTCTAGTTAACCTGTGTCTTAGGAACACTTATATATAATTGATAAAAATGGAATACAATCTAATTTAATAATGCAACCTGTTAGGGAAATGGAAGCTGCTATAGAGAGAGAAACCCCACTGGTTATAATTAAAATGTTATTGAAAAAGGATCAGTTATATCTACTCACAGATAAAAGTCAAATGCAAGATCCATTGCATATATCTGGATAGAGTAAGAGCTGTGAACATTTAATGCTTAAGCCCTTAAGATAACATGAGCTGAAAGGAGGACTATGATGAGTTCTTCTGATTCCTTTATTTGGGACCAGATTCTGATCATGCTTATGGGGAAACTCATATACCCCTGTGACAGGTGTGCCCTTCCAGGGGCTGTCCACTGATGACCCTGCCCACCTGTTATGGGCCAACCACCCACCTTTTCATCCACTATGCCTTGTTGTTAATTGATTAATTAGAAGATATTAATTAAGCAGGAGGCTGCCCATTTTACTGCCCCAAGGCAAGGGGGTGTTACCTGCATCTCCTTTCTTCCCCTATACTGTAGCCCAAGCCTCACAGATGGTAGTCACATCATTTAGCCTGGGCTTTACTCTACTCTGGCCCCCTTTGTCCTCCCTGGGCTCTCCATGGCCCTGCTTCTTCTTGCTCCCCCCCTGGGGCTTCTCACTGCCCCCCTATTTGGGGCTGATGTCTCCATGAGGCCATGGCTCCCCTATGAGGCCTCTTCCAACCCCCGATAGCCTCACCCAAACCTCCAGGTCTAAACAGCAAACACAAAACACAAGCCCCTGAGCTATAACATAAAATCTAAGCTGTCCAGCTAAACACTATTCAATCCCTATCAGGGAATTCTCCACCCCATAACAACAATCAGGAGCTGCTTGTGCAGTCAGGCTTCTCCCCTCTGTTTGCTTTGGCAGAGCTCCTTCTCCCTTGGCTGCCATGGGGTTTAAATGTGAACCAGGCCCTGCCCCTTCTGGTCAGCTGACCACTGCCAGGTGTGGGTCACCAGCTAACCTTGGTTGCCCTGGCAACTAGCAGCTGGGGCTCCTCGCTCACTGCTAGGGCTCTTTCTTAGCAGTTTCCCCCCTCTAAAAGGAGCAGGGTGCCTAAGTGCTCTGTGACACCCTGATACTAAATCTACTACACTCCTGATGCACAGCCATTGAAATCTGGAGCAAACAGAGTCTTATATTTGACAGTATAAAAGCACCAGACCATTGCCCTTAGTTCTCAGTTACTTGTGATTCCTAAAATGCACCAGAGCTCAAACATTAGACGTTTAAGCAACCATTCAGCAAGTCCAGAATAATTCAAGCTACCCCAAATAGCCACCGTCTTACATATACAAACATTCCCTCCCACAATATAATCTCTTACCCATCCAGAAAAGCCCATTAGCGTAACCAAAAGTCACTTTACGAATATATAGCTCTCACAGTTACAGTGAAGTAATTTTTTTTGGCAAACAGTAAATATACCAAAAATGGCATTTTATTAGTTATCCTGAAACTATTCTAAAATTCAGGTGGAATTCATCCAAGAAGACAGGGAGGACATGCTTTTGAAGGTCCATGTTGTCAGGCCCTTTTGAAAGATTACAATACAGGAAATAAAGGGCATCTGGGGTAAACCTTGGGATCAGAAGACTGGGTCCTTAGAAAGATGTTGAAGAGTGAACCTCTCAGAGATACAAGTTAGAAAAACAGAAGAGTTAAAGCACAAAAATACAAAGGGTGAAATCCTGGCCCCCTCGAAGCAAATAATAAGCTCCAAAAGACTTGTACAAAGGCAAATTAAAGAATGAAATTCTATACATCTGACAATATCATAGCACCTAATAACCGTATTAGATGATGGGTCATTAGACTAAGGGTGAGTTGTCACTTGCATTTCAATTGATTATTCCTTGGTTTCATGCGTATCATAATTAGTTTTGCTCCATGTAGATGAAAAGATACGATGCATTTAGCACTTATCTTACAGAGGTTCAGCTCCTGTTTACGCTGAAGAACCGCCACAATGATGTGATACCATAAAAGTAACCACGATGGTATAACATTATAAGACCTCTGAAGGAATTAATACCATCTGTTCTTTCAATAAATCCATCCATGATAGCTTCCCAAGTAGGCTTTGTCACTTTGCAATGTTAAAGTAGCTGGTTGATTAAACCCATGATCGAATTTATGCTAATGTAAGAGTATCAATTATAAGCAAAACCCAAAACAAAGAAACAACCTTCCCCCCCACAAAAACAACAGACATCAAGAAATAAACAACCCATGCCCCAAACTTTCAGTGTAATACAATCTCACAAAAACATTTTGCTTGTTTGTTTTTAATTTAAACTTTCTTGTAAGTTTGTGGCTTTACAGAGTTTCATTTCCTTTAAAAAAACGGTTATGTTGCTATAATGAAAAAAGTCACTGTAATACAAAGCTTAAAGTAAACTCTTAAAAAACAAGGAAATACAATCTCAAGATTGAAAATCTATTCTTAGCTTGCAACTCCCTTTTCTTTTTTGCAGGAATTCCAGAATAATAATGTTCCGTACTAGGCTATGAACTGCAGTTACAACTCTGCAAGTATCCCAGCTGTCATCAAACCAGCAAAAACAATAAAAATCACAGGTTTGCAATGCAATTGCAGGCTAAAGCCACAGCAGGTGTGTATCACTGTGGTGGTGTTGCTTTCAATGAAGTTTTACGCTGATACCCATCAAGTGAAGATTTGGCCTTAGAATCATTTTCGGTCTTTCTGAATATTTAGGGATATAACATGGACTTTTTCCTGATAAAAAGGTATCTTACCTCAAAAAAGTGCTACTTCTCCACAAGAAATGGCCAATTGATAAAATTGGTATGGAAAAGCCCTATTGAATATAATAGCAAATTTAACCTTTCTCTCTTTCAACAGGGCTTTACTATTGGTTTTCAGTTTCTTTTTTTGTACGTAGCATCAAGTTAGGTTTGTACTTTCCAAACAGCTTTGCACAGCCCTAGTGATTAGGAACAGTCAACATGGATTCATGGCAAGTCATGCCTGACCAACCTGATTGTCTTCTATGATGAGCTGACTGGCTCTGTGGATGTGGGAAGACCATTGGATATGGTATACCTTGATTTTAGCAAGACGTTTGGTATGGTCTCCTACAATATTCTTTTAGGCAAGCTAAGGAAGTATGGGCTAGATAAATGTACTGTAAGGTGGATAGAAAATTAGTTGGAGCATCAGAGTCAGAGAGTAGTAATCAATGGCTTGATGTCTAGTTGGCAGCTGCTATCAGCCCTTCAGACGGATTACACAGGGGCTGATTTTGTCCAATGTCTTCATTAATGACCTGGAAGATGGCATAGAGTGCACCCTCAGCAAGTTTTCAGATGACATCAAGCTGGGGGGAGTAATAGATACACTGGAGGGTAGGGCTAGGATTCAGAGTGACCTAGACCAGTGGTTTTCAACCGGGGGTACGTGTGCCCCCGGGGGTTCTTGGGAAGGCCTCAGGGGTACTAAGCAGTGAGTGCTGCTGCCATTTCCAGCACCACCATGCTGTCGGCACTTTTGCTGGACCCTCCCCACTCACTGACTGGTCATTGGGGGACCTCCTCCCCTCCGCTCGCTGATTGGCCACTGGGATACCCGCCCCCCAGCTCATCGACTGGCCACCAGGGGACTCCTTCCTTTTCAACTGGCCACTGAGGGTACACTGATCCAAAAAGGTTAAAAACCCCTGACCTAGACAAATTGGAGGATTGGGCCAAAAGAAATCTCATTAAGTTCAACAAGTATGAAGTCCTGCACTTAGGACGGAGCAATCCCATGCACCAGTACAGGCTGGGGGCTGACTGGCTGGGTAGCAGCTCTGCAGAAAAGGACCTGGGGTTTATAGTGGACAATAAGATGAATATGAGCCAACAATGTGTCCTTGTTGCTAAGAAGGCTAACGACATACTGGGCTGCATTGGTGGGTATATTACCAGCAGATTGAGGGAAGTGATTATTCCCCTCTATTCAGCACTGGTGAAGCCACATCTGAAGTACTGTGTTCAGGTTTGGGCCTCCTACTACAGAAAGGATGTGGACAAATTGGAGACAGTTCAGTAGAGGAAACAAAAATGGTTTTGGGGCTGAGGCGCATGTCTTATGAAGATAGGCTGAACGAACTGGGCTTATTTAGTTAGGAGAAGAGAAGACTGAGAGGGGATTTAATAGGAGCCTTCAACTACCTGAAGGGAGGTTCAAAAGAGGATGGAGCTGGACTGTTCTCAGTGGTGGAAGATGGCAGAACAAAGAGCAATGGCCTCAAGTTGCAGCAAGAGAAATTTAGGTTAGATATTAGGAAGAATTTTCTCACTAGGAGGGTAGTAAAACACTGGAAGAGGTTACACCAAGAGGTGATAGAAGCTCCAGCCTTGGAGGTTTTCAAGACCTGGCTAGACAAAGCTTTGGCTGGGATGATCTAGTTGAGGATGATCCTGCTTTGAGCAGGGGGTTGGACTAGATGACCTCCAGTGGTCCCTTCCAACCCTAATGTTCTTTGATTCTATGATTCTATGGTTTTCAAGCTTTTTAGAGCCAAGGTACCCCTCAGAAAATGCCACCTCATTTTCTGATTACAAGAAAATAATGAAGCCATTCTTCTGTTGGAAAGAACTCAGAAAGACCACAGCAGGTCAGAATGTTTATAATACGATATGTGTTTACAGTACAATGTGTTCTTATTGAGATGTCTGGGTTTACCTTGTGAATCCTGTTTTTACACAGAACAGTGATCACATTGTGTGGTACCCTGCAGCACCCTTGAAAAGATTTCAAGGCATTTCAGAGAACCATGAAAACTTGACTGAGAATCACTGGGTTATATTTGGGTATATTCATGCCGTTATCTCTTAAATAAAAAATTATATAAGCTGGTACTTTTCCATCTGGCAAGTCAGAGCAAATAAATATAATAGTAAGTTGCCTCAGTCCGCATTTCATTTTATGGACCATATTTACCTGTAACAAGGCCTTTCTTAAACACATTAGGACAGTGCTTCCCAAACTTTTCCTCAGCATGACCCCATTTATGGCCCTGTTTCCTTAGCATGGGCCCTCACTCCCAACCCACAGCCCTGCACCCCTGCAACCATATCCACGGATCTTGCAACACCATTTGGAGTCATGACCCACAGTTTGGGAACCACTACATTAGGGAAAAAAATCCTGTGTCAGATCTAGGTCCATTGTCTGATACAGATTAAAAAAAATAATCATTCTTAATGAAGAAAAGGCAGAACCATTCATCAGCAATTTTGTCTTTGGAGCAAAACATGAAGTTGTAAGTGAAATAGAAAGTACCAAATGTATGAAAGGAGGATGACATGAAGCATCAGCTAAAATTAAACATTTTAAAATTAATAAACCCAGATAATTTACCCCCAAGAATCTTATGGGAACAAGATAAGGAATTAAAAATATAATTAATGTTATTAATTGTGGTTTTATGGGAAAAAGGTTTTTTTTAAAAGCCTGTTGTTTTTGTCTGACAGGATTACAGGTCTGTTTGACACAGTCAATTAGGTTAACAAGACTTTAATTGGGTTACTTCAGGACATAAACATTACTAACCCCCACCTGATATTCTGAATAAAAATCTCACATTATATGCAATGAAGAGCATATTTCTGAAATGGATTAAAACCTGGCACAATGATAGAATTCAAAATATTTGCTACTAATGGAGAAATATCCATGAGAAGATTATTTTAGGGTGTTTCCTCTGGAGATTTGTTCTTCACGCATCACTCTTTAATATTTTTCATCAATCTGGAAGATGACATAAAATCTTTGCTAGTAACATTTTCAGGGCACCCAAGGATAGCTGGAGTAGTAAATAATGCAGAAGGTGGCTTACTGTTAGACAGTGATGTGCTTTGCAGGGTTAAATGGTCACAGTCCAATAAAGTGCATTTAAATATAGCCACATACAGGCTAATACATCTGGGGACCAAGGATGCATATTATATCTACAGAATGGGAGATTCTGTCTTGGAAAGCAGTGACTCAGAAAGAGATGCAAGAGGTCATATTGTAGACAATCATCGCAATGTGAGCTCTCAGTGCAATGCTGTGGCAAAAATGTCTAATGTACCCTTGGATGTATAAAAAGGGAAATATCAAATAGAAGTACACAGGATTTGTAAGGCTGAGACTAAAATACTCTGCCCAGTTGTGATGTCTATACTTCAATAAGGATGTGAAAATACTAGAGAGAGTTCAAAGGAGGGCTACAAAAATGATCCAGAGGTTGAAAAGCAGCCGTTGTGGCATGAGGTAAAAGGAGCTGAAATTATTCATCTTATTAAAAAGAAGATTAAGAGGTGATATGTGGACAGGAATTTACACATGGAAAAGACATTTGATAGTGAGGATCTTTACAGCCTCATAGACAAAGGCATAACAAGATCCAGTGTCTGGACGATCAAGTTAGACATTTTCAATACTGAAATAAGGTGCAATTTCTTAGCATTGAGGGCAACTAAACATTGAAACAAAGGATGAGGGGGCAGATTTACCATTATAGATGGCACAAATAGTAACAATTAACAGTAGAGCTGTTGTAGGGTGCAGGTCAAAGGCACTGACTGACTTGGATTGAATTTGGCAAACAGTTTTGGCTGAAAAAGGGGGGAAACTGGAAATAGCTAAACATTTCACTGCAATATTTTCTAAATGTTTCAACTTGTCTTTTTGACTTGATGTTTTAGTTTGCAAATTAGTCAATTCTTTTAAAAATAAAACCACGAAGCCATTGGATCTGAAAGCACTCAATACCTCTGGGCAGCTACTGACAGGATGGTGATGGCTAGAAAATTATATTTAGAAATTTGATTTTAGGAACTGGCTTGCAGGCAGAGTATATATTACATTAGAACAATGGTCCTGGGAAACAGCAAGGGTTAACTGGTTTCTAAAAGCCTGTTTGTGACAAAGTTTCACGTTTTTAGCCTTCGAGACCCACTGTGTTTGAAGCTGACAGACAAGCAGGCAGACTGGGAAATTAAAAACATCCAAACAGTGTTCCATAACAAAGATAAGGGACTCTGTAGTGTTGGGATTAGGTCAGAGTAACCAGCTGTAAAGTCTGTGGGATTTCTGGTTTTAGTGGATGGACCAAATTAGGAAGCCGGGCATGTCCAAATTAAGGCACTGGTAAATCACCAAAATTAAGATGTATGCATGTGATATGTCTGAGAAACAAAGGAATATGCTGGCAGAATAAAACATGGAGAGCATGATGACCACAGGGAAACCAATCAATGGTACCTGGAAATGAAGAGTCATCAGAGGAGAAAGAATACACAAAGAGGAATTTCAGAGCAGCAGGGGGATCCTGAGGAGGAGATCCCAAGGCCACCAGGTGCAGAGGGCACATCACTAGCCCATCTCACCCACTCCATGAGAGGCTAGGGGGTGTGAGCCTTGGCTCTTGACCTCCAAGACTGCTGACATTCAAGAAAGAACCATAGGGTGGCACTCATATACTGGCCAGGCATAGTGGCCCTCTGTAAAGCCTTTGGACTGCTAGATAAGTAGAACGGGGGAGGAGGGGATTCTGTTTTCCTGCATTACTCTTACTTGCTATCACTGTGTATGAATAAAATTTGCCTATTATCTAATGGCAGAAGTTGTGGTAGGTCTGAGGGTGTGGGTCCACCCAGAACAAGGTATCAGGACTGGGTTATAAATCCAGTGCCAACAGATGGAGCTGCTGAGATGAATACCTTGCCAGCTGAACCATTGCTTAATGGCAGGGGCCTTTTCCGAGATTTTTTTTTTTTTTTTTTTTTTATGAATTCTGTCCTCATGGAAATGTCAAATGTAGAGCTTCAAAGATGGAGGCTTTCAGTTTACTCACAAAACAGAACAAAGATATTGAGATGATTAGGGTTATTTTAGAAGATGGTTTCTGTGGGCATGTCTACATGAGATGTTTATTGCAGAGCTGACTAATTCGCTCAGCAATAACCATCAATAATGATAAGTATCTACACGTGGCATCTACACATGCAGGACTATTAGGCTGCAGTAAACTAATAAACTCCACAGTAGGAGAGTACTTGTAAATTAGAAGTACAGAGGTTTTTTTACTGTTCAGAGCTGCATGTGTAGACACTAACACAGCTGCCTGCTGGCCAACTCCACACTGGAGCACTTTCATGTCCCAGCCAGCCCCTCAAAGCACTTTGAGCTGAGTCAGAGCAACCCTGGGCTGGCAGGCTGACCCCTCAGGCCTCCTGCCAGCTGGGGCTCAATGTGCTGTAGTCCCAGGAGCACATGTAAATGCAGTGCCTGATAGCAATAAACTCCAGAGAGATAAGCTCCAGAGTTTGCTTTGCCTTAATAGCACATGTAGATTCACCCGGTGTTGTGAACAGCCTGTTCATCAAGAAACAATTCGTTTAAAATAAGCCATGAATCTGATATAATAACAATTACCAGCTACTGTTTATTTGGGCTGGATTGAACTAATGACCCACAGGTGAAAGTGTGCTTGTCTTCTCATTTATACTCTTGCACCTCAATAGATTGAACACTATTTCCAGAACAATCCCTGTCCATGAAAATAAAGAGTAAAGCATTAGCCCCAGGCTCCCCTGGTCTATGGAATCTTTATTGTTTCTTTTACAATTTCTTTCAAACTGTTTTGCACATCTGCAACCATAATCAAATGGCTTGTGAATGATACTTTTCATTATGCAGTTCTAACCCTGGAATTAGTGTATTAAAAAAAATCCCAACATTTTCAGTGTTCTTTGTGAGGTCGTGTAGTAGAGATTTTGTTTATTAGTTTAGAGTAAAATTATAGTGGGAGTCTTAAATGCTGAATGCTAATGAAGGTTAACTATACTTCATAAGAAAATTAAGACAACAAAAATTGCCAATTCAGAAGCAGATTTGTAAACATGTCTTGATAATTCCATTAAGAATTGCATAAAACAGCACGTAAAATAAGCAATGAAATATTTACAAAAACACCCATTAATATATAATACTTACATGAGAAATAATCTATGTCAAACAGAGTGCTTTATTATATAAGCCCAGTACAATCAGTAAACCCTCTCTTGTATTAATATTTCAAATATTGCCTCAGTCTGCCATTGTCATCATGCTAAGAAGGCAGCTAAGGGGATGACAAGCTAGTCTATTGCAGAGAAAGCTCAAAATAATAGAATGACTTTTTTGTAGGTCTGTGCAAGGCTTCAAACAGAGCTTTGGATCCAGGGAAGCTTTGGATGCTTCAGGGTCCAAAGCAGCACATCCGGGTCGAAGCGCTGGGCTCATTAGGATTCCCAAAGTGGTTCGGAGCTTCCAAAGAGCTTTGGAGCCGCCTTGGAGCTGCCTCAGAAATCCAGCCATAAGGTATAATGGGGAAACAATAAAATATCTATAACTTTGTTGTTTTTTGTCCGATTTGGATGAAATTTTCAGGGGTGGTAGACTCACTCTGCAGAGAGGATGAAGCCTGCCAAGTTTCAGGAAGATCGGTGCATGGGGCTGGGGGGAGCTGCCCCTCAAGGTTCAGACAAGCAAAACTGGTGCCATGGGTGCTTGTGAGCAGACCGTCTTTGTCTTGGGGCAGGAGGGGAGACACTCCTGCAGGCCTGGCTACTAAGCTACTGTGTTACCAGTTGCCAATCAATCAATCATGATTCACTCAGGGACCAGCTACTCAGGGACCAGCTCAATACACAGGACCTAGCTACTACATAATGACTTAATGAGCAGCAATTACCTGCAAAACCAGGCTAAGGAGAGGAAAGACTCAATACAGACAATCAACTGCCCCAGGACAGACACAGTCTTGGCACCAGTTTTGTCTGTCAGCAGCTAGGGGTGCAGGGCCCCAGAACCCCCCTGCACCGATCTCTTCCACAGCTGGCAGGCATCGTGGCCTCAGCAGGGGCCACCATCCCTGCAGCTGTCACCCCGCTGTGCCTTAACATATGCAGTGTCACCCATGGCACGAATTTTGCTTGTCCACAGCTTGAGGTGTAGTTCCCCCCCAAACACCTGCACCATCTCCTTGAAACTTGGCAGGCTTCGTGGCTTCAGTAAGAGCTACCAGCCCTGCATTTTTCACCCCCCTGTGTTGTAACACATAGATATGACATGAGTTTGGCTTTCAAGAATTTGGGGTACGCACAAACCCCTACATTGATCTTCTTGAAACTTGGCAGGTTTCATGCTCTCAGCAGAGGCTACCTTCCCTGCAGGTTTCATCCAAATTGGACAAAAAACAACAAAGTTACAGATATTTCATTGATTCCTCATTAGAGGCCACGGCCAGATCTCTGAGGCGGCTCTGAAGCTTTGGAGCCACTTTGGCCGGATCAAGGTGAAAACCTAGTCCGGAGCTCCTATTGGATCGCAGCCATCCGAAGTGGCCGGATCCAAAGCTGGATCGCATCACTGCTGACTCGCACAGGCCTACTTTTTTATGCATTCTAAACATTCTGGAGGAAGCCTGTATTGTTTGAAATGGCTCATCCATGCTCCCCTAGCACTTATTTTCACCTTGACTCACTCCCCCTACCTAACTCGGGGTTGAAAGCCATTCACTGGAAGCTGCGTATTGCTAAGTCAGTATAAACCTCTGGGAAAAGGAAAAAGGGAAAAGGAAAAAAAGGTAGAGAACAGTCAGTTCTCTAGTATTTACTCCCACTTCGTGCTATGTTTTCTTTATCTATCCAAGAGATATCAAAGCTTTCCCAAAGCTAATCCAAAGCTAATCTCCCTTCAATCATTGAAATACTGGGAAAGAATCAATGTTCAGCTGAATTATTGGTGCAAGAGAAGGGTATAAAGGCAAAAGGGATTGGAAGGAATTCTATGGCACGAGGCTCGTTTAACTTGCACCTTGTAACCTATGAGCTCAAGAAGGAATTTTGGAGACAGACCTGCCAGTTTTCTGGCTGCTTAGCCAGAGGAGAGGCCAGGGTGGTTTTTTTTGTTCTGCAGAAATCAGTTTACTTTCATGTGCCTTCTTTCAGAAAGCTTGTGTATTATGACCAGCCAAAGACCAGAAATGATTAGGAAGAATGGTAATTTCACTGTCTCACAAAAGGAAAGGCATAAACTGCCCTGAAATAAGAAAGCTGGGAATTTTTACAAGAAGATTATCTTTGAGGGAGGCTGAGCTTTCAAAAAGGGAAACCTCTGATAAAGATTACAGATATTATTTTAAGTTGCTGTTGCAACACTGAAATGTCTCAGCTGACAGCGTTTCTTCTGAAATGTGGTATCCAGGTCTTATATCTTCCTCTAAATCATTATCTCATGGGCATGATGAAACGTGCTGGTCTCATTTAAATGCATAATAGCTCCAGAGCAATTTCTTAGCACTAATCTATGAATTCTTAGGGTGAAACCTTGATTTCATTTAAATCAATGGTTGCTTCACAATTGCTTTGAATGGAGTTCAATGTACAATACATGACTGATCCTGAAAACTGTTATTTCTACAAACAATACTTCTCTGTGTACCTAGTTCTACTGACTTCACACTGGAATAGCAGTGACATAAGGATGACTATTCATGAGAAAATTACTGCTCACTTGCATACAGTTATGTCATATTAGGATTTAGTGTTTAGAATATGACCATTCAAAATACATTTATACTGATCTACAGTATGATGAACACTGGTGAATGGAGAACAAATTCAGACAAACACAAAATACAGGGGGTTGGAGTTTGTTTGTTTTTAAGAAATTCATCATTTTCAGTAGGCAAGCAAGTCTAAACGTTATTTGAGGTTTTGAAGTGTTCCAATGTGTTTTTCCCAGTTTCATTTTCTGGAAGGGATCACACCTTGGACTGCCCCAACACAGTGAGAAAAGCTATTCCCACACATTCACCCATGTGCAGGTAGAAACTAGTTGTTCTGGAAAAGCCTTGAGAATACATTTTCTTATAGGATTTTCAATCACTGAGGATCAGAAAAGCTTTGATTAAGCATTTGACATACTTGATACTTGACAACAGTCTTCTTCAAATATTTGTAGGATGCTTATAGAGAGATGGAAATGTTTTTTTCCTTGGGGCCATAGAACTAAAGCAATGGCCTCAAACTGCAGCAGAGGAAATTTAGGAAGAACTTTCTGGCTACAAAGGTTGCAAAGCATTGGAACAGGCTACCTAGAGAAGTTGTGGAATCTCCGACCTTGGGAATATTCAAGATTGGGCTGACAGATGCTTGGCTGAGATTGTTTAGTCAGGGACGAATCTGCCTTGAGCAGGGGCCTAGGCTAGATGACCTTCCCAGACCTACTTTCCTATGATGTATCTATCTAGCTTAAACCCAAACTCTGACATCTTTAGGTTCTTTCATCTCATTCATTTTTCAACATGATCTAGACAAACTGGAGGACTGGGCCAAAAGAAATCTCATGAGGTTCAACAAGGACATGTACAAAGTCCTGGACTTAGGACAGAACAATCTGAGACACCAGTACAGGCTTGGGAGCAACTGGCTAAGTAGCAGCTCTGCAGAAAAGGACCTACGGGTTACAGTGGACAATAAGATGGATATGAGTCAGCAGTGTGCATTGGATATGAGTCACCAGGCTGCATTGGTAGAAGCATTGCCAGCAGATCAAGGGAGTAATTATTTTGCACTGTTCTGTGCTGGCGAGGCCACATCTGGAGTACTGTGTCCAGTTTTGGGCCCCCCACTACAGAATGGATGTGGAGAAATTAGAGATTCTAGCAGAGGGCAATGAAAATGGTTTGGGGGCTGGGGCACATGACTTCTTAGGAGAGGCGGAGGGAACTTGGTTTATTTAGTCTGCAGAAGAGAAGACTGAGAGGGGATTTGATAGTAGCCTTTAACTACCAGTAGGGGGGTTGCAAAGAGGATGGAGTTGGGCTGTTCTCAGTTGTGAGAGATGACAAAACAAGGAGCAATGGTCTCAAGTTGCAGCAAGGGAGGTTTAAGTTGGATATTAGGAAATATTTTTTCACTAGGAGGGTGGTGAAGCACTGGAATGGGTTACCTACAGAGTTTGTGGAATCTTCATCCTTGGAGATTTTTCAGATTTGGCTAGACAAAGCCCTGGCTGGAATAATCTAGTTGGGATGATCTTGCTTTGAGCAGGGGGTTGGGCTAGATGACCTCTTGAGATCCCTTCCAACCCTAATTTTCTATGATTCTATGATCTCCAATGAACCTTAATTAAAATACTATATAACTTAGAAGAAAAATAATTACTTCATAGGGCTGTGCAAAACAGCACTGTTTCATTTTGACTCTCATTTCACTGTTTCAATGAGACAGAGTTTCATTTTGATGTTTTGTTTCCAAGCACTGTTCCATTTCGTTTAGTTGAAACTGTTTTGCTGTTTTGATGAGTTTTGACTTTTTGCCCATAGGCTATAATGGTGAATCACAAAATGGCCTATAACTTTGTCAGTCCTTGCCTGATTCAAATGAAAACAACAGAGAGGGTAGCCCCTGCTGAGGCCACAAAGCCTGTCAAGTTTAAAGGAGATAGGTCCAGGGGTTTCTGGGAAACTGCACTTCAAGTGGCTGACAAGCAAAGCTTGCGACATATGACTTTGTGTGTGTGTTAAGGTGCACCCTCACTGGTGCTGGGGCTCCAGAGCACTGGGGTTGAAAGGGACCTCAGGGAAGAATCACAGTCACTGGCCAGCTACACAGTCAATATCAGAGCAATCCTTCCCTCCTCTTCCCTGTCCCTCTCCTTATTTTCTGTTTCCTTGCAAGCAAGCCCAGCTGCAGGTTCAAAACTCAAAATGTTTCAAAACTTTCAAAATGTTTTGACTGCCCTCATGTCATTTCAAGGCTGCTTTGAAGCCTTTTGTTTCATTTTGATTTCACTGTTTCATGCTTGAAATGAGTTGAAACAATGTTGAAATGAAACAGCCAGCGAAATTTCGAACAGCCCTACTTCATATTGTAAGGCACTGAAATTACTCCAAAGCAAAATACTGTTCATCATGGAAACAGTATAGTTCTTCTAAAAGCACAAAATTAAATGCATCTGGATGACGGATGAAGTAACAGCAATTAACAAATAAAGATTCATATATTTCAGTGTTACACACCATCCTTGCCTCCAGAGAGCTTTTTACTTTGGTTTCTTTTTTGTTTGTTTGTCATCTTTCCTTCTTTTTTTAATTAAAACCTATTAATCCTGATCAGTGATTTGCAACTCAATTCCCCATCATGGTTCAGAGTCTAGACTTAATTTCTGTGTATGAACATTCATTAGAAAGATAACTAGATCAGGATTATTTGATTAGACAGAAGCATCTGTCACTTTAACTTCTCCAAATACAGCACTTAGAGCAAGTCTGAAGCCCCAAGTGCAAGGGAAGCACATTGCCCTGTGGACGTTTCAAGATAACAATCAGAGTACTAGCTTTTGATTTCTGCTTACAGTAGGTGCCTTTAAAGAGACAAATAAAACTGGTGCACCTCTCTCCTATCAGATATCTGTCCTTTGAAGGGTTGTAAGTGATACTAGATTAATTTGTGTAACTTTTAAAAGAATTCAGAAAACTTTTACTATCATATTCTATTCCAGGATCTTGCATCAAAACATGCAACTTGATTAACTGCAATGAGTAATATACTTAGGGGACAGTAATATTGCTTGAGAAGGTTTTACCACTGCCTTTCACACAGACTTTCCCTCTCGTGGAGGACAGTCTCTTGGGGTATGTCCAGAAGAATGCACATGTGCATTTCTCTGGGGACAAATAGCAGGAGCACATAGTTGTTCCCTGGGGAACACCCATGCAGGCATGCTCTGGTGTGCAGCAACTTGCCCCAGGTGGGTATGGGTGGCTGGGCCCAGCATCTAGGCTAACCCCAGGGCCTCCCAGGGCTCCTGCAGCAGCGATCCAGTGCATGGAGCCTGGCCATTATCCAGAGCATGGCTCCGGCTAGCCAGGCTCTAGGTTTGGGTGGCACATGCTGCCACCATATGCACAGCTTTTTTCAGGCATGGGTTTTTTTGACACCGGGATCTCCTGGTTTACTCTTATAAACAGTTCACTCTTATAAATGTTATAGGTAACAGATTTTTATATCCTTACCCCCATTTAGCAAAAAAACCTGGTCCCCAGTTCCCCTCTACATGTTACATATATCACATGTAGCAGTTCAAGCCACAGCGGGTGGCTGTTGCCTCCTGGTGGATGCGTCTCTAATATAGCCCTCCCCTAATTACTTACCTGCCACACTTTGTTGTTATTTGAGGTTAAGTAAGGAAGAGTACCCACAAGCCTTAGAGGAAACCTATATTCAATCAATTCCTCAAATGGGTCCCACTGGACCCCACTAATTTCAATACAGTCTTTATACTTAAATAAGCCCTCTTGGCCTGGCTGTACCCCTTACAGGCAAATTGTGTGGCTCCATTCTTCCCCTACACCACACCCCATGCCTTGCAGGTGTTATCACTCCAGCTGTTAGCTTGTCTTAGTCCCTCTTGGGACTCTCGGACCCTCTGGACCTCTCTGCTCTCTTTCTCTGGGTCCTCAGACCCCTAGTCCCTTGCACAGTCCTCTTCAGAGACTGTAGGCCCTATAATCCCTTGCTCTGACTCTCCCTGTCCTACAGGTCCTCTGTTAGGGTTCTTGGCTCAGTCCCCTTCTCTGGGCTGGGGAACCCTCTATACCCCACTCAGCGCCTTGTCTGGGCTGGACCCTCTGTATCCCCGCTCAGCCTCTTCTTTGGGCTGGTGGGCTCTGTTCTCTTGCTCCACCCCTTCTCTGGGCTGGGGACCCTCTGTATCCCTGCTCAGGCCCTTCTCTGGGGTGGGAAATTCTCTGTAGGCCTTGATCTTGTCTCTAGCAGGGCTCAAGGCCTGTAACTCAAACAATAATACCAACAAAAAACAAAGGCCCCTTGCCTGCATAAACCGTTTCTTCTCTCCCCCATGTAATAAGCCAGCAGCAAAATATGGTGCCCAATCAAGTCCAATAATTAATTATTACAAACTTATGGGCCAGAAATGTTAAAAATCGAATAGACATATATATGCAGTGCAAGAAATCCTTGTAGTCTCATGATTTTTTCATGACCACTCTCCAGAATGAGAACAAGAGCCAGAGAATTGGATATTGGGAGTAGGAAACAAAAGGACAAGAGCAATGGGGAAAAGACTGAGGACAGAGATGAGTGGAGGGAGTCAACAAGATAGCCAGCAGGAGGGAAGAGAAAGTGCTGAGAAAATTCTCCATAGAGGCATATGCCCATATGCCAACTAAAGATCTAACCCAAAGCTTACTGAAATCAATGGAAGGAGACCCTTTACTTCAGAGTGATTTGAAGTAGGCCTCATGCTTATGTTTTCTCCACGCAGATACTATTAATGCTACAGATCAAGTTTAGAGTCTGATCTATGAGAAGAGAAAAAATCCTTTGGGATAGGCAACAGCGCTGTGTGCTACGTTTTTAATTCACATAAGAAAAATCATCATAAATATTGTACACCATTAACATTTTAAGTAAAAAAATAATAGCAAAATATATTCTATTATTACATGACAACAACAAACAAGACCAGGATAATCTAACCTGCATCTGG
>NW_017729009.1:21047523-21056045 GCF_001723915.1 Gavialis gangeticus
ACATTTTAAGTAAAAAAATAATAGCAAAATATATTCTATTATTACATGACAACAACAAACAAGACCAGGATAATCTAACCTGCTATTAAATGAGTATTTGCATCATGCTATTACTTTACCCTTGAATGTAATGATACCTAGGACATCACCCTTTATGAAAAGTATTATTTAGTCTTTGATGATGAGTGAACTACTGATCAGAAAAACTGTTAGTATTCTTTCCAACTGTGATTTAAGCAACTCAGTTTTGGGGGGTGGGAGAGAGGTCTACAGAAAACATAGCAAAAGAGCAATCCTGAATTCTTACAGAAACTGACAGCCAAATTTTCCTCTATACTCTGCATGGTAGATCTTTATGAATACAAAGAAAATAGAATAGCTTTGAAGAGCTGGGATACGTGAAATCAAGGAAGGAAAATTATACCTAATATTTCAAAAGTGGATGTCAGAGTTTTTGCCTAATAACAGAGCAATGAATTATTAACCAAATAGATTTATCACATTTATAAATGTTCTTTGCACTTAGAGCTGAAATTTCTGGTCTTGCCCCTTATTCTTCCACAAAAATAGTAATGCAGCTGAATACACAGTTAGACTCTACATTTGTATATGTAGAAGGCAGATATGCCTTTTCATTTGCAAAAAGAAACATTATCATCAGGTGCACACATATATAACTTACATGCACTCATTTAGGTCCCAGTTAGCAAAATCATTAAGTAAATACTTTACTTGAAAACAAGCAGCCTTGGTGACTGCATTTTTACATTGTAAAGGCAGAATCCTGAAGGCACTGAAATCAAGGACAAGTCCTACTGGCCTCCAGGTATTCAAGACTGGGACTTAATTAAGGACGATGCAATTCCAAAAGCACTTAGCAGAAAACAAAGGAAGAACCATTTTCAAAACAGTTATTTTTCTTTCTTTCTTCCCTCTGTCATCCCTAGACTTAACAGAGGTTTGCTATGGTTTCCCTCAAAAGTAGCAATAAACTTCTCACAATACTTTAGGAAAAGATGTTGTTTATTCAGCCCACTTGAAATTGCAAATCCTGACACAAAGACTTCAGCTCCTATTAATTGTTCAATGCTGTATGTGATACTTACGGCTTTCTCTGGGATGAAGAAAGACTGTTGCCTTGCTTCTTCAGTCATTTCTTTTGCTGTAGAGCTTTGCTGCTCCCCTTTGTCTGTCCAGCTTGCAAGAAAGTATTAGTGTAGCAGTTTGGGTTCAGTTTTTTCTCCTTTCAAGTTACTTTATTTGGAGTGTCCCTGTCTGAAGCATGGCATTAAAGATGAAGAAGTGGTGTCTAGCAAACCCATGATAGGCAGAGAGACAGAAACAATTGATTCGAGATCACTTAAATATTGTATAGATGCTAGTCCATAATGCCTTGATGCCCTGAAATGTCAAGGGTCACAGGACCAGGAAGCAAGAAGACCAAGGGTCCCTGACCTGGCAGTGGCTACATATCCTTATGGTAGGAATACATCCTGTTCCAGGTTTTCTGTGGTACTGGTTTTCTGATTAAATGTAGACTTACATTAATGCCCAGTTTGCACTATTAACATGAAACCTAGAGGGGCGGGTGGCAATGAAAAAGGTTTCATAAAAAGCTGTGGCTGAGGTCCTGTCATTCTCCATGAGGCACAGTGAAGGTTTACAACTCTGTGATTTCTCTGATGGAGCAAAGTGCTGCATTCCTCTTAACTCGACAACTTTGCTGGATGGTACAAAATGGGGACAAGGGTATAATTTCATTTCTTCATTCCCCCTGAGGTGGTTTGAATTCAAGTGAGCTGAGTTTGCATACACCAAAGGGAAATCAGGTTATGCCTTCAACTATTTTAAAAACTGGCACTGTGAAAACTTGCCCCCATCCACTCGCCCAGGCTCCACATGCACCAAATACTTAAAGCATGTAATATAACTGATCTTTGGCAGCAGAAACCCAGTATCATTCTCAAGCTCTCAGCCTTCTGTGTGTATGCCCAATGTTGCTCCAATGGTGGATCCATTTAATTTTTGGGCACTTGATGCGAATAGAGTGGGTCCAAGTGGGTGGAGCATATTTTCACAATGGCATTTCCTAGCATAGGCAGGAGCAGTGTAGACATGCTGGGATTTACATTGGTACCTGGCCCTTCCTTAAGATGCTAAAAGCAATCAGAAGACGCTGTAATTTCCTTAACTTTTACATCTCCACAAAGACCAGAAAACATAAAACACAAATAATGATTTACTCCCATTTTCATGAGTGACACCTCCATTTTACCACTCTGGCCAGAACTCACCATATAGAGTTTAACAGAAGCTGGGTGCATCTACACATGCAATTAATATGAAGCAATAAACTTTGGAGCACTTTGAGCCAGAGTAAACTATTCCCAGGCTCAGTGTCTGCACATGTACCCAGCAGCAATTTGAGCTCGGGTGGAGAAGTTATGGGCTAGCAGGGGACATGGGGGAATGGGGGTCAGCTCTGGGCTCTGGGTGGCAGTGTCAGGTGGTGGAGGGGATGCCTGGGGCATGAGGATGATGACAGTGCAGAGCATGTGGTTAAGCAGCAGGAAAGAGACTGGCGAGGCTGACCAGGAGCAATTTACTCCTGCAGTCAGCATCTATATGTTCGTTTAATCACAGTAAATTACTCTGCTGTAAGATAGTACTTGTTCCCAACAGTACTATCTTACGGCAAAATAAATTAATTTACTGTGGCCTAATAGCATTGCACATGTGGACGGTGATGCTTTCCTCTGCAGCAAATTAATCTACTCTGCAATAAAGCACATGTGTACATGCAGCCGCTATGCTGCTTATTCCAGAAAACCCCACAAGCTTTTCATTTAAAACACAGTTTGAAACATTGACGACTAATTAGCCATGACCTCTTGCCTGATGTCTCAACTGTAGTCAAGTTCCAGCAAAAGAAAAAAAAAAGTTTCCTTATTTCCCCATGGGTGCACACACATGAAAAGACTTCATAAAATATTGTATGAAGTACTGTAATGCAATTTTTTCAAGAAACGATGGATTTGTAAAGAATAAATAAATAAATAAAGCCCTGTAATCTCCTAAGAGTTTGGGTTACATTATTACTCTGAATATATTTCCTGTTGCATATTTTAGCTTCAAAAGAAAATAATACCCTCCATTTTATCACATAGATTGTAAGATGTTCCTAGAGCAAACTTTTAGATGTACTTTTCAACAATGAAATGTCATTTTGGCAAGGGAATTACTATTCTTCTGAAATTTCTCTCTCTTTTTAAAATGATAAACACTCCCAAGACTTCTGGAACAATGAAACGGCAAGAGCTTATTTGAATCTCATTACATCACAATTCACCCACTCGGAAAGAGGTGAATCAACAGTTTCATTTCAAATGTGTTTTTCTCTTTCTCTGCTTTCATTTTAACACAGTTCTCTGCTTTTCTATGTCGATAACCTTACAGAAGTTGACAGAGACTATACGTTGCTTGTAGCACAGAATAAGCAGTATTTCATGCCTAAAGGATTCTATTTTGTCTAGGTATTTATACTACTCTCATCACTCTGGTAACTTCTAATGCTGCCAATGGGTCCCCATCACTTCTACATTCTCCTTGTAGGTTGAGAGATAATGCAGCATGCATACATATTTAACAGGAAGTTTTACAATTTAAAAAAGGCACTGCTTAAATATTCAGGTTCCAAACAATGCAGCATCCTTTAAAACTTATGAGAGAATGCAATTCATGGTAATGTTCTTCGTTAGCCTGCTTAATGTGCATATGTGAGAGAGAAAACAGAGAAGCCAAGCTCAGTTTTAATTAAAGATATGATACATATGACTCTACTTAATTATAAAAAAGTGGAGAACTGTTCCAAAAACGTAATATGAACATACTGTAATTATTATTAATGGTATCCATGGTCAGTTTGTCTGTACCTGATCATTTTATTGAAATCCTCAGTATTTGTTTTTCTCATTATTCTATACCTGTGCACTGTAATGTTTTGAAGCTTTCCTGGTGTTGTCTGTTTTTTTCAGTAAACTTTATGGACTGTATTTCTCCTTGTTATAAATCCAATGATGTAAATTTTAGGTCAGTTCCATCGGTCTCACAGAATTAAAAGGGAAGATGAATCCCTTGCCAAATTTCAAGCAAGTTGTTCATTTGTTTAAAATAAAATGAGTTAATTTTCTTTGTCTTGGGCTAAATCAGCAGCATCTTGAAGCAAAACTCAAGATAGAAAAATGTCACCTGCAAGCTCTACATTTATCTGGCATCTCAGGTCATTGATTTAACACAAAACACACCTGTCATTTGGAGTTTAGGTGTCCATGAACTTATACCACCACAGAAACACTGCAGAAAATCAAGGCATCTGGGCAACGACGTATACAATGCAACAGTGGATTTAACAAAGAAACAGGTTCATTCTCTTCTAGGTTTCCTTTTTATTGATGTTTTGGGTACTTTTATGGGGCTTTCCATCGTTTGCAAGACTCTGCTTGTAGCTAACATCGTTAGCTACAAGCAGGACAGAAGGAGAAAAGGGTATGAGAAGGACAGAAAAGAAAAGGGTATGAGAACCACGGCTGAAATGGATGGAGTTAATTTGTGTGTGTATTAGACAGGAGCCCAGTGCAACCCTGGAACCAAACACAATGAAGCTATGGAAAGATTAAATCTGGGCAGTTTGGATAATAACTGAATGTTACATAGGGGATTTGTCCTTTCAGACATTCCTCACGCCCCTTCATCTTTTGCTTCCTGCTGCAGTTTGAAGAGGAACAAATCCACACATTGCTAAAACATTCAGAATATGACACAGTTCTATTTAGCCTGTGTGTAAATCTACCTCACGTTTCTGAAACAGTGAAAGATGCCCTTATGAATACTTCATAAAATTTTTCCTCCCTACAGACAAGGATTTGCTTTTAATCATATTGTATTGACATTTTTCCTCCACAAAACTACTTCAAGCACATCCATAGGGCACGTTCCATGTGACTGTAAAGCAGAGTTGTCTTGAGGAAAAGTAAGCTCGTTCTACTGGTGTTGCTCTGCTATCCTGATATGTAACAAAATGAGCAGCAGATTTCATGTCATTTTGTTATAGGGGAAAACAAAACACATTTGCCATTATAAAATGACTGCCCACTTGTTGTCTGCAAAACAGTCTGGCAATCTGTATTTAATCAATTTTATTGAATATGTTCTACATTACAATCAGTTCATTATTGTCATTACCCTAGAAGATCACTCTGTTCACGAAAGGTATTTAACCACCCATAACCTCTTGGCACTGTCTATTGCCAGAAATGCTGTTACACGGATGCCAAGAGCCATATTGGCTGGTGCAGCGCATAAGCAATACGTTATCATGTTTAATTGCTTCTCGGTATATAGTATTAGTAGTCACAGTAACACTATTGCATTGCATAATTGATATAAAATTACTTGTTTGTAGTATTTTTGTTAGAATATTATCCTCTCTCACTTGCTTTAACTTTGTTACCTCCAGCTGGCAGACCAAAGACACACAGCAACAGGAGAAGCGGTGAATAGAGAGTTGCAAACAGACAAAATGGAATGGGACTTCCTTTTGTTGAGGAAGGAGACACCCTTCCTTTTTGGGGTAAGTACATTTGATTGTTTGGTTAGTGTTTGAATTTACCTTAGTTGAAGTTTATAGCATCTGGGGTTTGACTGCAGTTTGTGGTACACATAGAAGTTGGGGTAGCATGGCAGAAGAGAAGAACTGTAGCTAGTCCAACAAGAAAAGAAGAAGAAACCAAGAAGGGGAGCCCAAGAAGGATTGAAGAGAGTAGACAAAAGAACAGCAGACAAAATGGCCTAGACAAACAGAGAAAGAAGAGAGAGAACGAGAGATTCACACCAAAAGAATAAAATAGCACTTCTATTTGATTGGGGCCTCCCTGTTAAGAAAAATAAAGCAGCCATGTCACCAAAGTGTATGCAGAGATAGAAGGGATTGTTGTCTGCCAGGAGGAAGGTTATATGATGTAAATACACAGCAGAAAAGGATCAGGAAAGAACATATTGATTGTCCTTCACTTCAAAACAAATGACACAGCTATCTTCGTAGTGAACCAATAATGACTATGACAAGCTGGGTGTGTACAGAAAAATGGAGGCTCAAATGACCAACAGTGGTCTTTTTCCTGTCCCTAGAAAGGAAGATGGATTTTGTCATACAATAATTAAAATCATCAGATGCTTAAAGATGTCTGCTATGAGGAAGGCTCTGGGATTCCTAAAAAATGGCTCTTCTCAACAGAAGAGCTTCATCTAAGCATACTGGATAACAGCCCTCCAAGGCCAGCATGACTGTTAAGCAGAACTTCAAGAAATTAGGGCAAATTAATTTTAAGAAGTTAGTTTTAAGAAATTGGGCAAGTTAGTTTTCAAACCTAGGGTTAATACACATGTAAATTATGATTCAGCAGTGGTTGAAGGAATGTTGGTGGGTATAAGTATGGGTAGCAAAGAGAAAGAAGGCTCAGAGTCTCCAAGCTGAATATCTGGATACATCTTAGTAGATGACCGCAAGGCAAAAAACACCCCAAAAGCTCAGTGTCTCCAAATTGAAACAGGAGAATGTGAAACAGGCATTTATTGAAGAATTGTGCAGTCAACTAGTAACAACTGATGTAAACTCAAATAACATGTAGGAAAGTTAGGCATCCTTCAGAGACTCTGTCTACATGGGTTCATCCAATACTCTCAGTTCCACCACATGTAAACATCAAGATTGGTTTGATGAAAATGATACTGATGTTGGGAGACTACTGAATGAGAAACATTGGCTCCATAAGGCCTGCTTAGAAGACAGCACTTCAACATCTAAGAAGGCAGCCTTCAATAACATCAAGAGGATTGTCCAATGCAGACTCAGAGAGATACAAAACTAATGCCTGAGCAACAAGGCAGATGAGATTCTGTCCTACGCAGAAAGAAATAATATGAAGAATTTCTATGATGCTGGGAGGACAATCTATGGGCCACGGCCATCAGGAACATCTCCAATACCGTGTGCTGATGGCACCACACTGCTCATTGATAAAGGAAAGATATTGCAGAGTTGGGCAGAACGCTTTAACAGCATCCTCAATCAACAATCATCTATTAGTGAGGAGGCAATTGACCAGCTGCCCCAGTTAGACATTAACATATCTTTTGCTGGTCCTCCAGTGCTGACTGAGACTGTGAAAAAATTAACTTGCTGTCAAATGTCAAAGCACCTGGAGCAGATGCTATACCAGAATTGGACTACAAGGCCGGAGGCTCACACATGGCTTTGAAACTGACTGAACTCTTCCAGTCAATGTGAACTCAAGGTGCTATACTGGAGGAGTACAAGGATGCTTCCATCATCCAGTTGTACAAGCAGAAAGGCAATAGACAATCCTGCATCTCCTTGCTGTCAATAGCCAATAAAGTCCTCGCCAGAATTTTGTTGAATCACCTTGTGCAACACATTGAACAAAGGCTCTTGCCCAAGAGTCAGTGTGGTTTCAGGAAAGGACGTGAGATCATAGACATGGAGTTTGCAGCTCGTCAACTTTAGGAGAAATGCCAGGAACAGAACTTCAACTTGCACATGACTTTCACTGACCGGACAAAAGCATTTGATACAGTCAGTTGGAAGGGCCTTTGGAAGATCATAGCAAAATTCAGTTGCCTGGAGAAATTCATTGCAGTGGTTTGACAATTCCATGATGGCATGCTCGCTCATGTTGTGGATGATGTTGAGTCATCTGATCCATTTCCAGTCACCAATGGAGTCAAGCACAGCTGTTTGTTGGCCCCAACCCTCTTCAGTATGATATTCTCTGCCAGGCTTACAGCTGCCTTTCCTGACTGTGACACTGGGATTAACATAATGATGGCAAATTTTTCAATTTGAGGAGACTACAGGCAAAGACAAAATTACAGGAAATGAATGTTTGTGATCTTCTGTTTGCTGATGACTGTTCCCTGAATGGCAAATCTGAGTCCGATATGCAACTGAGTATGGACCATTTCTCTTCAGTTTGTGACAACTTTGGTCCCACAATCAACACTAAGACGACAGAAGAGATGCACCAGCCTGCATCAGAAAAGCCTTGTGTAGAGTCTACCATCACAGTGAATGGCCACACCCTCCAAGCGATGGATAAATTCACCTATCTTGACAGTACACTGTTATATGCAGTTCACTTCAATGATGAAAACAATGCCAGAATTGTTGAGGCAGGAGTGGCCTTTGGCAGACTACGAGCAAATGTGTGGGAGCACAAAGGTATCAATCAACAAGCAAAACTGAAAGTCTGCAAAGCCATTGTGTTGCTAATCCTGATGTATGCATGTGAAACCTGGACAGTATAGAGATGCCATGCTATGAAGCTGAACCACTTTCACATGGGCTGTCTGAGGAACCTGATGAGGATAAGATGGCAAAACAAGGTCCCTGACACTGAGCTTCTAACTTTGAAAAATGGATGAGGCAGAGCAGAAGCACAAACAGT
>NW_017729009.1:21061045-21076331 GCF_001723915.1 Gavialis gangeticus
CCTGATGAGGGTAAGATGGCAAAACAAGGTCCCTGACACTGAGCTTCTAACTTTGAAAAATGGATGAGGCAGAGCAGAAGCACAAACAGTCCAAATCTCACAACAGCAGCATGTCCAATGTTGATCAAGCAGCCCAAAGTGGCATCTCTTGCTCAGTGTGCCATAGACAGTTCAAAGCACAAATTAACCTGATCAGCCGGTCACATATTCACAGAAACCAAACTAACCAGTGATGTCATGGTCATCTTTGAATTTGAAGGACAAACAACAACTAATTAAAGTTCATTGTGCCAGTTTGCTGCATCACCTTCTATGCTTCAAAGTTGCCAGTGTTTTAATTACAGTACTTGCTTAATGACTATTCAGAGAACAATGACTGAAATCTTCAAAGGAGTCCAAAGGAGTTATGTTACCAACTCCCAGTGATTTTCAATAAGAAAAGGAGTCTGGAACCTATAGAATCATAGAAATTTAGGGTTGGGAGGGACCTCAGGAGGTCATCTAGTCTAACTCCCTGCAGGACTATGCCCAACTAGATCATCCCAGCCAAAGCTTGGTCTGGCCAGATTTTGAAAACCTCTAATGATGGAGCTTCCACCACCTCTCTGGGTAACCTGTTCCAGTGTTTTACTACCCTCCTAGTAAGAGAATTCTTCCTAATAGCTAAGCTAAACTTCCCTTGCTGAGACTCTCATGCAAATCCTAGAATTAAATGGTGGACCATGATCTGCTCTGAGTGGATTCATATGCTAGAAACAAATTTCGGATTGTCTATTTGGCACACACTTTGACCAGTATTTTACTCATCCTAGTTATCATCCATATGCTTTCAGCAGGACAGTAAATTCAACCTGCCATTAGCAGTTCATTGCAGTGATAATGATGATCAGACCCCCACAAACTTCCACCCCTGACATAAACTCTTTGAATCCCAACTAGTTCAATACTTGAACAGCTGCACTGTTTTGGGGGCTTCCTATGGTTTTAAACTTGAGTTGGAGAATTTTGCCCTATAGTATTATTTTTCTGCAACTGCAATTTAAGACTGTTATTTTATAATTCAACATTTCCCCCTAATCTAGAATCCATGGAGCATCATTAATCAAAAGTACATTTCATTTGTATTTTATCATTACTTCGCAGAGCAAAAAAGATTCCTACTGCAGTGTCAGAATTGCTGGTTGCAATATTCGCACTCCAGATCTCTATTACGGTGCTATCAACTAAGGTCACCTGCAATTGAACTATTAAGCCTGGTAATGGGTTTCTTCCTACTTAAAGTACCTGACACTGTTTTTCTAATTCATTTCTCAAAAAAGTTAGAGCATCCTGACAATTTACTACTGACATTCCCTGAGCTTTTCTAACTAAAGCCCACACAGACCACTTTATAACTTGGCTTCATTGTCCATTGAGAAGTGATTCATTTGGGCCCTGATTCAGCAAAGTGTTTAAGTACATGCATCCTCTTAAGCAAATGCTAATTCCCATTGACATGTTATGTGGTTTGCTGGATCCAGGCCCAACTATGTGTATGTAATATGTTGGTATTGAAAATTAGCCAGTCAACCCTTTGGCCTATAAAGTCTATTAGCTATATAAAAAAGTTCCTTTTGACTGTATTGTTAAATATAATTTTGCTATGTGAATCAATAGTACTGAGCACCAGCATCATCCAAGAGGATAGCTTGGCTTCACTTGTGTTGGGAACAAAGGGAAGTCGCGGCTATTTTGAAAAAGGGAGTCTTTTTCTAACAGAAGCCTAAAGCTTTTCTTCCACTTACAACAATCAGAGATGGAATTTTTTTCCCCCCAAAGGTTAGTTTTCATAGAATCATAGAATCAATGAATCGGAAGGGACCTAGACAGATCATCTAGTCCGACCCCCTGCCATGGGCAGGAAGGAGCACTGGGGGTGGCAGGGGTCATAAGACCCCAGCCAGGTGCCTATCCAGTCTCCTCTTGAAGATCTCCAGGGAAGGTGAGAGCACCACCTCTCTGGGGAGCCTATTCTAGGCTCTGGCAACCCTTAAAGTGAAGTAGTTCTTCCTAATATCTAATCTAAACCTCTCCTCCCTCAGTTTTCCATAGAATGGTCTGTACAAGAACCTTTGTCAGTCTTCACCAACCCCCCAACTCCCTTTTCAGATATGAGTAATTATGACCGAGCTATAATTACTCTGTAAAATAATTAAAAATTAATTATAACCAGTTATAAGTCTATTCTTTTAAGACTATTCAGAAGAAATGGCCTAACATTCAGTGCCAAAGGAAAATTATTTGTATTTAACGTTAACTAAATTATTTGTAAAATATCAGAAAAGGAAGCAGCATAATTCTGAGGAGGATATGCTGTATTTTCACCAATAAACTGAATAACAGATTGAAGTGTAAAACTCGGCTCAGCCTCACCAAGATCCATGTTCCCCTGTTATCCATTATCAAAATGCAGCATCTGACAAATCATAGATATGTGTTGGTTAGTGTCTTTGGTCACATAACGCAATTAGCAATTCTGTATCCTGGCTGCTCCAAAAGTTCACTGAAGGTGAGTTTTTCCTCTATGCCATAGTGGCACAACATTCTGTGAAGTCTGAGAACAAACTCATTTGCTATGAAGTGCACACACTTGATTTAAAGTATTAGATTTTTGCTGTATAGAAAGTATAGACAAATACCTTTGTGCTTTAAATATACTACTTTTGTCTATGTTTCTGAATGTTATCCATCTTCATCTCCGATGACTGTGATGAATTTATCATGAATACTTTTCTTTTAATTCATGAAAAAAATAGCTTTAAAACCTTTTTATATTTTCCCAAAGTTAAAAGAAAACTGTAGTTTGGGTTGCAACTTACCAACTCGAGATTTCATTTCAAGGGCTGGAATAACAAAAGAAAACCGTTCCTTCTTATACTACACCAGGTGCTCTTCCTTCATCAAATTGTTAAAAAACACATAGAACATATGTTTTCCATTGTTCACTGCATAATCTGATGATATAGACATCCAGCATGGCTACATTCTTAGTGGAAATGAGAGAGCATGAAATATTCATGTGCTAAACTGTTTGTGATTATTAAATAAATCTGAATCTTGTGGGTAATTTGCTCTTTTATCTCCTGGGGGGGAGGGGAGGGAGGGAAGCAAAAAGTAAACTGAGTAGTCATGTGAACGTTTTCAAGATATATGCATAAAATCAGCTTGATAAAAGTATAAAAATCATGCCTGAAACTAGGAAAGAGTCCCAAATAAATGGCAGAATAAAAGAAGTGGAAACTCTAAATGGAGAAGGGTAATAATAAATGACATACTACTAGTCATTAGAGGATTTTGAATAAATGTAAGGCATTCTCTCTCACCTGTCATGATACCACTTTTAAATTATGATGTCATCTGGCAAAGATCCATCATTTTAGCTAGGGATAGAAGTTACACACAAACTGGTTTAGGTGATCAGAAACTGGTTTAAACCTGTAACAGAACAGCAGTTCAGTGCATATAAACCAGTTTCAAAATAAGATAAACCTGGTTAAATGTAGTATTAACTGATTTAGGTTAAACCAGTTTCTAAGACTTTTGTTCCAGGCCCCTTCCTGGTTCAAGTCAAATCACAGTCCCTCAGCATCTCAGCACGCTTTTCAGTCCTTGGCTGGGCTGTGGTGTCTGTTCCAGAGATCAGGGCTGCCTAGCTGGACCAGTGAGGGCTTGCAGCTCACTGCTCTCCCAGGCAAACCCCAGCTTGGCTCTGGGGCCAGGGTGGGGGGTTAAACTCACCTTCCCCAGAGTACAGAGCTGCTCTGCCCTGCTGGCTTAATTAATGCTGGCTGTGACTGTGGACTAGGAATCCCAGAGGAACCTGGAAGCAGGAAGAAGAAGGGATGAGCAACCCTGCAGAGTTCTGTTGCTCTGATTGTGGACTGCAAATCCTAGACACTTCAGGGACAGCAGGAAGAGTAAGTGAACACACAGCCCAGGCTGCATTTATAGCTCTTCAGTTTATAGTTGTTCAGAGAAAAAACTATTCTTGTTCAAGCTTTAATGAATTGAACACCACTACCATCCCCCACTAGCACCCGGTGGCTTCTGGCTTTAGCCACTACAGGCATGTGTGGCTGCATTTCCCGAATCAAAAGTGAATGTGTGTTCATTTGCTTATCGGTTAAAACTCTGCCGCTAGACTAACCTGCAAAGACTGAACCAATTCAGCCTCAGGCATTTTGACTGCCTGCACTTAGCCATAAAGTCTGATGACCCAGGTGTTGTGGGAGAATGGGAAACCAAAAACCCACTGCGGAGAAGGAAGAAGAATATGGAAAGAATTGCATGGATGCAATAATTGAAGGAATGATTATAAAGGACTTGGAATAAGCCTACTTTGTCAGAGAAAGACCTGGGATTTTATTCAGGCTGATTGTTAGCTGCTCAGCAGTTCCAAAAAATATTGCTTTGATATTTCACAATATTAAGTGGTGTTTCCTTACCTACTGAAATTAAGGCACTAAAACTTAATGGAGAGGTTCAAAAGCCATGATTTTACCCGATCAAGTCTATAGTACCCAGGTACCCATGAAACATTCATACAAATTCTCAGACCCTTATTTCAGTATTTGGAGACCTCAAGCATTAAATACAGGAAGGATTCTCTCTAGATTAACTCTTCTTTGGAGGCCCCAAAATTTTGGTCAGATTTGGGAAGTCCCCAGGCACTAGACAGGGAGAAATGGCTTAGTACTATAGACCATTTGTACATGCCACGGGGGGTTACTTGGGGTTAATTCTCCCTAAATTGAAGCAGTGGGTTTTTCAAAACCCTGCTTCAATTTAAGGCAAACTAAACACTCGTAGTGTGTACACAAGGGTTGGGCCCTATCCTTATCTGCCTCTCCAGCAGTGGGGAGGGGAGGGTGAGCTGCTGGGGGGGCGAGTGGTCCCTGAGCTGTGGGGAAGCGGGGGGACTGGTGCTTCTCTCCGTGGCAGTAGCGGTGCCCCCAGCCGGCACCCACCCACAGGCACCCGACCTGGGCAGTCCCAGGGGGCACCACAGCTGCAGAGAGAAGCACCGGGCCCTTATGCAGCTCAGGCAGGCAAGCTCTAGGGAGGGGGAAAAAAAAAGATCAGGCTCAACGCTTTTTTCTTCCCCTTCAGTGGAGCCTGCTGGCATGGGCTGCCTGCACAGCCCCTCAGCTCCTCAGGGCCCAGTGCTTTCCTCTGCAGCTGTAAGGTAGCAAACTGAAACACCTTGGACATGTTTTATTTTGCTGTGTCCCAAAGTCATTTAACATGCATTACGCCGCTGACCTTTGTAAACAGCCGCACCATTAAAGTGCATTACGCCACCAATATGTGTAAACAGCTGCACCATTAAAGTGGTGCAAAATGCCAGTAAGCCACTTCAAAGGCCAAGTTTGTGGTGTTGTCTTGCTCATTTAACTTTTGTAACCCAAGTAAATAATTGTATTAAGATTTCTTATTTTAAGAATATTCTTAAGAACCATACTTATATTAAACTTGCATGCGAGGCATAGACAATAAAAAGGCTTTAAAAGTTCTATCAAATCAGAGGAGTTAGCATATATCTTCCATGGGTATAAGTTCCATTTCACACTCATTTTTAACAAGTGTGAATACCACTTTGCATGCCACCTGTGCCAAGGGGGCTATGTTTCTATGCTTTTAAATTAAGAATTTTTTTCTCTAATTCTAAGGATGATGCCATTGTATCAGCAGGCCCATGTCAAGTCCCTGCTGGTTCATAAACTCCAGCAATCATAAAGGTACCAATCAAGACAGGCCCTTCAATACATTTTTAGTACTATATTGCATTCACATGTAAAACAGACAGTGGCAAGATCTATTACCCCTTGAAGGAACATGTAATAAAAGGAAACAAAGCAGATGATCAAACAACTCTGCTATCCCCTTTCCTTAAGGAGAAACAGTGATTGAGGGAAGTTCTTCTTTTTCCTTTCTGTATGGGTTTGGCTTAATTACTCCTCAAACTTCCTGCTCCATTGAGACATCTTTGATGACTAACATTCTCCCTTTTCCTACTCCGCGTTTAATCATTTATTTCCGTATAAAATAAACACAACGTGACATTAATGCTCCTGAAAAAGGAGTGATATCTATTTTGGCTTGGGAGAATTCTACACCAACGTTACAATCATATAGCATCGGTGCGAACCAATGGTCAAGGGTCTGGATCCTCAAGGGGTTTTAAGGTGAATGGGAATACCAAAATACCACTAGGGACCTCAGCCAAGGTCTATGGAGTACAATATTACTCCAGGCAGGTGGCATGCCTTTACACCAGCTAAAGGCATTTAACCCTTTCACTGCTACACCACACAAACCATGCATCTCCTTTAGGCATACACAGCCAGATTTGGAAAATGTACATTTGGTGACTACTCATTTGTCATCCTGATAAATCAACAAGGCTTGTGGCAGTCCTTGTATAATCTCCTCATGGTTTCACCAAAACATCCCTCTTTTTTCATTTTCTCATTTAAAGATAGATCTTCTACCTGGCAGGTGCGTTGGCTGTGCTGTGTATTCAGCAATAATTATCTTGGAAATACTCAGCCCCATACTGTTCCAGCACCTGGGAGGGATTCTGCTGAATGCTCACATTAGCTTGCATCTCTGAAAGAAACACCTGTTTTTGACATTTGAAAGACACTAGTGCAACTCCACGGGCTGAACTGTATTTGCAAGTGTCAACATCTCTCTCTGACTTTCTGTGCCAAGCTGTTTGTGGGTTTTGTCTCCTTTATAGTGTGGGTTTTGTCTCCTTCTGTGTGCTCTTTTCTTTTTTTCTCCAAATTTATCTCTGATTTCATTTGGTGACATATTACCTTGCCTCCGTCTCTGTTCCAAGGTTCTTTCCTCATTTCTGCCTCCAGATACTGGTTTTTGTCTGCAGCAAAATTTGATTTTAAAACAAGATGCACATTTTCATTGAGAAAACACAGCTTATTTTATCACACACAGGCTTCCTGCAATACAGAGGATATTCCCCATCTGCCAGAATCACCTTTTATTTTTTTTTAAACCTGAATGTGTCACCTTTTTCGACACCAGCATAACCCCTGAGGGCATCCTTTGTTTCCTCATGAGCATTGATTTTATTTTCATACACAACTTTGATACTGGAAAAAAGAGCATAACATTCAGATAAAAGGAATAGGTGCTGAAGCATTTAACATTTGTTAAGCAGCACTTTCCTTTTCCATTGACAAAAATGAATATAGGCCAAAAAGCAATTTTAAAGGAGCAAAAGTGATGAACTACAAAATCTGGGCAGGTTTTTTAAAGAACCCAGTACCCAACAATTTCCATTTCCCACTCTATTCTGCACGGATATGTCTGCCTACTCCCCAGGGACTGAGGCACCATGATAAGTGTCTTTTCAAAAGTACTTGGCAGCCAGTCAGAAGCCTGAAGCATAGCAAAGACTTCAAAAGTTCACAGCACCCAGCAGCATCATTGTTCTCCGGATGAAGATTCGCTCCTCTCCTCAATAGGAGTTGTTCAAAATCTGGCCACTGTATTTAGGTGCCTAAAATGGGAGTTGAGCTCTTTTGAAAAACCGGCTCACAGGTGATGAATAGCTCTTTGCAACTTCACAATCCTCCACAACTTATCAATGGGGCGTAGCCACAAGTCTCAGCTCGTCTCAAGCAGTCGTGCACGGGAGCAACAAAAAATGAGTTTAACTCATTTGGTATTTACATAAAGGTGGAAGAGCAGAGGCTGAGCTGAGCAGCAATCACACACTGACAGCCCTTCATGGCTATTGGTGCCTGAGCTAGCTATATTACAGCAAACGCAGGTATGCCCGCACATGCTGGAATAACTTTGAACTGAGGTGTGACTCAGGGGATAGTTTGATTTGACTGCCAGGAAAAAAAAAGAAAGAAAATGCAGAGTGAATGCTAAAAACTCATCTTTAATTTTCTCTGCCATTCCTTTGCTGCTAAAGAACCACTGCTATTATTGCATACATGGATAAGGAACAAGCAGGGAATGTTCCTGTGACTCTATTGTGAAGGGAAACAAAGACTATGGCTCTAGTTCAATCACCAACTATGTTGCAGAGGAGAAGTTGGTGCCAATAGCTTAATCTTTCTTTCTGTGCTACAGCTTTGGATAATTCCTACTGAAATAGCAAGGAAATACAATATCAAACTCCTGTATGCCAGATATCGCCGCTAATGATCCATCTGCAGAGTACGTTACTGGCTTCATTTAAGGTTAATTTGAAGAGGAGGGGGATTCATTAGGGACAGTCTACAGTACAGTGACATTAATTAGCTTTGCCTCTGACTTGCGAGCTTGGCAAAGTTAGTAATCTGCTTCCGCAAAGGGGAATGCTCAACGTCCTTACAGGTTTTAGATATAATTTGGGCTCCAGGTGCACCAGGAAAGTGTCAGAGTGGCTGGACACTTGATTGATGCTCGCCTTGAGCAGGGCTAGGTGCCCCCTCTCCCAGAACAACACCTTTAAAAATACAGCTAGTGCTTTCTTGATCACAAGACTCTTGCTGGCAGTGAGTGCACTAGGATGGGCAGGGACAAGGGGAAACTATACCTCCTTTCACTGTGGCTGTGGGCATAGGTGTTAGCATTCTCTCCATTCACTGCAGTAACGAAGGCAAGGAACTTCTGGTAATGTCTCCCTTGTAGCGTTCTTGCTTAGGAATCACAATAGTTTGGTTCAATTATTAAGGAGCATCGGTTGAAGCCATGAACAAAATTGTTTTGTTTTCTATACCATACTCCTTAGAAGTCTTTGACTAGTTAGTGCTTGTTAATATGCCTTATGGGACCAAGAAATGAGAGAGGGAAATAGAAACAATCAGAAAGAAAGGTGCAAACATGTTAGTTATTGCCTTCAAAGAAATATGTACTGCTCCTGAAACAAAGAATCACTGCACAATAAATTACACAGGGATTTGACAGATGAAGTCTTCTTTAGTGGCAAGTATACATGACAACAACAGTTAATGGCCTGAAAGAAGTGACTGAGGTAAGCAGAAATTTCAGTGAATCTCAATCAAATCCAACATATCCCAGCCCATGTTTTATCCATTGGTGACTGGTGAAGTTGAATAAACTCTACTCAGTTCTGTGTTTTCCCATGAGTCTGGCAGCATGGGGAGAATTCATGGCACTAAGTACCCGTGTAGAGCTCCTGGAGGCTGACTGCAAGCAAGTTAAAGTGTGGATGCAGACAAGTACTCAAGCAGGAAGAAACGGGCTACAACTAAGATGAATTTTATTAGGTAAAGTGGTTGCAGAGCCATGACTCTGATGTGGAATTAAATGTCCTGATGGCTGTCTCTTTGTTACTATGTGCTATTTGCCGCTTCCTTTCTCTTTCTCTCCCGTTTCTTACCCTCTGTCACTGTCAGAGCTGATCAGTTTTTGATGCCAGGTCAGTTTTTACATCAAACTTTTTTTCCCCAAGGAAAAAAAAAATGTGTTCTGTTTGGTTTTCCAGGAAAAAGTGATTGTTTCATAGACTCACAGAAAGTTAGGGCTGGAAGGGACCTCAGCTGGTTATCTAGCCCAACCCCTGCTCAAAGTAGGAGCGCCCCCAACTCTATCATCCTTTGTCTACCTAGGTTTTAAAAACCTCAAAGGATGGAGACTCCATAACCTCCTTGTGTAACCTGTTCCAGTGCTTTATTACCCTCCTAGTGAGAAAGTTTTTCTTAATGTCTAACCTAAACTTCCCTCCAAGAATCCACTGAACACTTCCAAGTTCTCCTCATAAAAGATACTTTATAGCCCCCAAACTGAAGAACTTGGATAAAAATAATATTTAAAAAATTTTTCTATTCATTATTGCTTTCAGGAACAAAAGGCCTTGTCTCTGCACCAGCTCAGTGGTAACACATGCTGCCTTGAGGTATGTAGACTCTCCTGAGTATCTCCAAGAGCACTTGAAGACCAGTCCTGCCACCCTTATTTATGCATATTGCCATTGATTTAAGCAATGAGGGAGGAAAACAGGACCAGACCCCAGTAGACATGCAGTTCAATTACTATTGTTATTTGTAACTGTAGTTCCTAAAGGCCCAAACATGATCAAAGATCTTCAAGAGGAGACTGGACGGAAACCTTGCTGGGGTCATCTGACCCCAGTTGTCTTTCCTGCTTGGTGCAGGGGGCCAAACCTGATGATCTTCCAAGGTCCCTTCCAGCCCCTAACCGTCTATGAATCTAAAGATGCATTGCCCTGGATATTGTGCCAACATGTCTTTCAGTCCCTGCTCAAGAGCATACCCTTTAAAAAGGGTGATGTCTTTCTTAGGGGGCAGCAGGAAAAAAATCAGTATCTTTAAAAAGTTTTATCCCCCCTTCAGGTCCACCAGCTTAATCCCCTCTGTGCTAATGCCTTCTGGATTTGATAATTTTGGGAATCTGTTTCCCACTTGCCATGACCACCATTGCAGCTTCTGGCTCATGCCAGTCCACATCTCATAGTAGGAAAAGCCAACAGCAACACCAGAGGCAGGAAGAGCATCACTAGACTTTATGTTTAAAGAAATGCTCATAGTCCTGGTGTTTCTAAAATAGTGAGGGGGTGTTCCATTTAGGGCAGAGTCTGATGGCCTTGTGGCCCATATTCCAGCCCCAAATAACTGGAGAGAGAGAAAAAATGTGGCATCCAAATGGACAGCTGGGTAATAGTTAACGATCTCAGACATATCATCTGTCATATATACACTGCCTTAAAGGCAGACACTTGATCCCGTTTGCTTTTGTGTAAAGGATTGGAGACATCTGGTGGCCAGCTCGATTAAACACAGGTGGTTAGTGCTGCGAGATCTCTCTGGAGATAAGGCTATTACTACATGTGGAAAAAACTTAGTTTCTTTATGTATTCACTTGGCTAGACAATAATACTCCAAGGTTGAAAGTAGCAGCCTAAATCTTAACGGATTTAGTAAATCACCCATGAGTATGGATGTTAGTTTTGATCTAGCAAGACTTACGTGATGCCACTCACATATGCTTAGTTATCTTATCTGAATGAAAGTCTGCAGGATCAAGACTTGTTTTTGCATATTCCTCATTCTAATTCACAAGTTAATTACTCTACCCCTGGCATTTATACTGATGTCCTGAAAAGACAATGTTGGTCCCAGGGTACTGAAATCCTATCTTGGGCTAATATTCAACAGTCACATCATCCAAATACACCAATACTGACAAAATCATGATGATAGGAAAGTGTGAAAGTCTGAAGTTAGATTACTGGATTAAAAAAAAGAAAACAACTTTCAACTCATGACAACCTTTTTGACAATGCAAACCATAAACCATAGACTGGCACACTAAAAAGTTTTGATTTTATGAAGCTAGTTCTTCTTCAATGCATTCCTCTTTATTGTAAAGGTATCTTAATAAAATGCAAAAATCAAGATTTTTTTTTAATAGGGGGCCAAATTTGGCTTCCTAAAATTTATATCAAGAGACCAATGAAATCACCATATTTTCAATAGTTCAACTGTTCTAGCAGATTTCACTGATTTCTCAGCACTTTTGGAACTCAGACCACTTGTTTCAACATTGTGAGGGTTTATGAACCCTCTCTATGCTTGCCAATAGATATTTGAGAAAGGATACTGCAGGTTTTTCCATTTTCCCTCCCAGCAGCCCCTCACTCAGGCTAGCTGGAGGGGTCAGTATTGAACTGAATGGAAATGGAAAGAATGGGGTAATTCACAATACCAGCAAACAAACAGGAAGAGACTAAACAAAAGACTAAATAGATGGACAATTAAAACTTCCACTTATTGAAGCAAAACCCCATCCTCTAACTAATGATAGGCTCATCAACACATCTGTCATCCTCAATAAATAACTCTTCAGAAGTAAGTCCTAAATCTATGCTTCAATGCATGAACAACACATGCCCATGGAGGCTGGGGGGGTACAGCGACTGCCTGCAGGTGGCGGTGGCAACAGCGGTGGCGTGGCAGCAGAGACTGGGGAGCTCCTGTAGGTGGCCACAGAAATGTCAGTGGTGGGGGGGAGGGAAGTGAGCATCGATCAGAAGTTGGCGACCACCTACAGACACTGCCAGCAGTGTCAGTGGTGACCAGCGGTGATCGATGACCACCCGCAGATGCCGACGGGAGCAAGGGGGGGCGGGGGTGGCAAGCAGCAACTGCCCGCAGGTGCCACTGGCAGCGGCACTTATTCATAGATGCTAGTCTCAGAAGGTATCTCAAAAGATTATCTAGTCTGACCCCCTGCCAGTGGCAGAAAAAAGTGCTGGGGTCATGTGACCCTAGCCAGGTGCCTGTCCAGTCTCCTCTTGAAGACCCCCAAGGTAGGGGACCACCTCCCTTGGAAGCCCATTTCTAGATTCTGGAAACCCTAACTGTGAAGAAGTTCTTTCTGGTGTCCAATCTAAACCTACTCTCCATCAGCCTGGGGCTGTTGTTTCTGGTTATTTCAAGGGATGCTCTGGTAAACAGAGCATCTCCTAGTCCCTGCTCCCCCCCGGTGAATTTATATACTGCCACAAGATCCCCCCTCAGCCTTCTATTGCAGAGGCTGAAAAGGTCCAGGTCCCTCAGCCTTTCCTCATAAGGCCTTCCCTGCAGGCCTCTAACCATATGAGTGGCCCTCCTCTGGACCCTCTCAAGGTTGTCCACATCTTTCTTGAATTGCCGTGCCCAAAATTGGATGCAGTACTCCAGCTGCAGCCTGACCTGTACTGCATAGAGTGGGAGCATCACCTCCCTGGACCTGTTCATGATGCACCTACTAATGCATAACAAAGTGCGGTTAGCTCTGCTAATTGCTTCATCACATTGATGACTCATATGCATCTTGGAGTCGACAACAACTCTGAGATCTCTTTCTGACGCTGTGCTGCTGAGAAGGTCATCCCCCAGCCTACAGGTGTGCTGGTGATTCCCTCTCCCTTAGTGTAGCACCTTGCACCTGTCCTTGTTGAACTGCTTCCTATTGTTCCCTGCCCACTTCTCTAACCTGTCCAGGTCTGCCTGGATTCAGTTTCTTCCCATCAGTGTGTTTGCTTCATCCCCTAGTTTGAGGTCATCTGTGAACTTGAACAGCGTGCCTTCCACACCGTCATCCAGGTCACTGATAAAGATATTAAACAGCACCAGCCCAAGGACCAAGCCTCAAAGGACCCCACTGCCCACATCTTTCCAGGTTGATACCGACCCGTCCACCACCACTCTCTGGGTACGACCCTCTAGCCAATTTGCCACCCACACGATTGTGTAATCGTCTATGGCACAGCCATTCAATTGGTTTATCAGAATAGGATGGGATAGAGTGTTGAAGGCCTTCTTAAAGTCCAGGTAGATGACATCTACCTCGACACCTGCATCTAAGCTTTTAGTGACCTGGTCATAGAAAGAAACAAGGTTAGTCAGGCATGATCTACCTGCTATGAATGCGTGCTAGTTGCCCTTCAGCAATATATTACCTGCTGGAGTCCTACAAATGTGATCCTTGATAATTTTTGCAAGAGTTTTCCCAAGGATAGAGGTGAGACTAACCGGTCTATAGTTACTTTGATCCTTCTTCCTCCCTTTCTTGAAAATAGGAACCACATTGGCCTTTTGCCAGTCCTCAGGGACCTCACCTGAGCACCACGAGTGCTCAAACAGTTGTGCCAGTGGCTCTGTTATGATACTGGCTAATTCTTTCAGCACCCTTGTGTGGAGCTCATCCAGTCCCACTGAGTTAAACACATCCAGCCCCTTCAAGTGTCTCTTTACTATGTTACCACTGACAGTTGGTGGGTTGGTGTTTCACCTGCTTCTGTCTGTAATGCATTTGGGAGATTTGTCTAGATCCAAGTTCAAGAATATAGAGGCAAAAAACTCATTGAAGAGCTCTGATTTGTCACTTTTATCTATCACCAGCTGCCCTTGTTTATCCTGTAGGGGTCTTATCCTGCCCTGTGCCTTTTTTTTGCTCCCTATATACCTGAAGGACTTTTTGTTGTCCTTAATTTTTGTTGCTAGCCTGAGTTCAAATGCTGCTTTGGCCTTCCTAACTGATTCCCTACAAGTGTGAGCCAAAGAGGTATACTCCTCCTTGGTAGCTACCGCCTGCCTCCACAGCCTGTATGCCCCTTTTTTTGCCCCTATGCTTTCCTGGATTTCCCTGCTTAGCCAGGAGGGTTTCTTAGCCCCTTTGCCCCCTTTTCTGTGCAGTGGAATTGCCTCCTTCTGTGCCTGAAGGATCGCTTCCTTGAGGAACGAGCGCCCTTCTTGGGCCCCCATTTTTGTCAATGCTCTTGAGCTTTAATGCCCCACTAACTAATCTTCTGAGCACCCTGAAGTCAGCCTTTCTGAAGTCTAGCACTTCTGCCCTGCTGGTTACTTTTCCTACCCTTTGCCCAATACTGAATTCAATCAATTGATGGTCACTATCCCCTAGGTTGCCTTGTACCTGCAGATCCCCCACCAGGTCGTCACCCGTAGCCAGCACCAAGTCCAGCAAGGCATTGCCCCTAGTGAGACCGTATACCTCCTGCATCAGGTGGAGATTTTATATGCAGGTTAAGAACTGCATGACTGATTAGTTCTGGCTGACTGATCCTCCCAGCAGATGTCAGGGTAGTTTAAGTCACCCATGACAACATATCCCTTGACCATATGGCCTCTGTGAGCTGCCCATAGAATTCCAAGTCTGGCTCATCCTCCTGGTGGGGCAGTCTAGACCCCCCACTACCAAGTCCCTTTTCCCTCACCTCACTTGTATCCTAACCCACAGTACCTCAGTTTGGCCCTCCTCTGATCTCATCTTAATTATAGAAGATGTATTTTGTTTCTTAACATAGAGAGCAACACCACCCCCCACTTTTTTCCCCACTCTATCCCATCTGTGCAACCTATAACCTTCAACACCTACCGCCCAATCATGAGTAGGGTGCCACCAGGTTTCAGTTAATCCAATCAGGTCAAAGTTGTTTCTTGCAAGCAGGAGTGCAAGTTCCTCCTGCTTGTTCCCCATGCTCCTAGCATTAGTGTAGAGACATTTAAGTCCCCCACAGTGGGTGCCCTTGGTACCCCCTTGTCCTGATGTCTGTTGGGCCTCTTAGTGCTTACCTGGGCTGATCTATCACATGGCTCATGGTTCTCTGAATGTAGGTTCTTATTGTCCACTGCATCCCCATCCCCCGACAAACCTAGTTTACAATCCTTCGGAGGAGATCAGCCAACCTATAAGAGAACAGACTCTTACCTTTAGAAGAAAGATGAAGACCATCTCATCC
>NW_017729009.1:21081331-21083143 GCF_001723915.1 Gavialis gangeticus
GGGCATCTCTTACCAGACTACAGAAAAAAATCTAATGCTCTAATACTTAAAACCTTTTTTCAAAGGGGTCATAACCTGAACTCTGTTTATGCCAATGCATCAGAACATGCTGGTCCACAATTTATGTCCATCTAGGTCTCCACAGTGGCCAGCATGATGATTAAGAACATAAGAAGTGAAATACTATGGGTGTCTACATATGCGCTTTAATGTGCAGTAGCCTATTTTACTGTGCATTAAAGCGTCATGTTAAAAAACATGTTAATATACTAATGCACAATAAAAATAGGTTACTGTACATTAAGCATCACTAAAAAAGTGTGCACTTTCACTACTGCACACTAGGGCAACCTAATGCACATTTATTTAGTACCTCACATTAGAGGTAATAAATTTAATGTGCAGTACTAAAAGTGCATTAATGAACATTTAGACATGCCCACTGTATCTAGTTCAGTATCCTGTCTCAGACAGTGATGGTAGTGGATGCCTTAGAGGAAGAGCATATGGACAGGGTATATCTAGAGTAGTGGTTTTCAACCTTTTTAGAGACTTGAGGCACCCCTTGGAGAATGCCGGCTCTTTCTTTTCTCTTTTTTTTCCTCCAGAAAAAATAATAGAGAAGTTTTTCCGTTCCAAAGAACTCAGAAAGACCACAACTATGGATTTCTATTTGAAATCTCTGGGTTTATTTTGTGACTCATGTTTGCATGCCTAACACTGCTAACTTGTGTAACATCCTGCAGCACGCTTGAAAGACCTCAAGGTACCCTGGTTGAGAATCACTGATCTAGAGTAATCTATTATACCATCCCTAGCATCCACCATCATTGAATGAGAAATGCAGCCGAACAGGCATGAATCAGGTAATCTCTTGTACACGTTATGTCTCACCCAACTCACAGATAGCTAGGAGACTGGCTAAATCCCTGAAGCATGACATTTAATATCCCTTCTGAAATCTTTTTGAATTATCCATCTCAGTTCCAGATATGCTTATTATCTATACATATATCCAGGCCCCTTTTGAATTTCTCTAAATTGTTGGCCTTGATTTTTTGTGCCAGTGAGTTCCACACTCTGAACATGAACTTGGTGGGGAAAAGTGCTAGCTATACTGCTCTTGCACATGCTTTTTTGAGAACTATTGTTGACAGCTGAATTAATAAACAGAAGATCAATTTATATACAAAAGTGGCTGTGCTCAAAAATGCAAAATTGAACACAAAAAGCCAAAGGCTATGTTATAAAAATGTGATCCATGCTGTGCCCCATTATCCATCTGTCTCTCACTGTGGTACTGCCTCACCTCCCCCTTTAACCCTCAGCACCACCATCTCCTACCTGGTTTTCTATCTGAAGATTACTTCACACTCTACTCCCATAAAATGTTAACTGTGTAAGTGACTAACCATAGAAAATGAGGGTTGGAAGGGACCTCAGGAGGTCATCTAATCCAACCCCTTGCTCAAAGCAGGACCATCCCCAACTATATCACCCCAGCCAAAGTTTCATCTACCTGGGTCTTAAAAACCGTGTCGGGATGGAGATTCCACAACCTCTCTAGGTAGCCTGTTTTTTTGATGTACTACTCTCCTATAGTCCGCCGCTTGTTGCAGAATGTGTCCTTCTTAGCTAATGGGTTAATTGAGGAGCTCTGCACACAACATTTTCCTCTGTCTGTTTTACATTAGTGTAATTACCCTTCAGTCCAGGACTGCAGACATGAGCAATTTGTTTTCACATGATCCTTCAACTGGGATTTTACATTCTGACTCTCTGATAAGCTACCAGAATTGCACCTTGAATTGT
>NW_017729009.1:21088143-21108461 GCF_001723915.1 Gavialis gangeticus
CTCTCTCATAGAAGTGCTTATGTCAGGGGTGCACCACCAATCTCAGGGGGTGCACATGCACCCAAGTATACCCCCTATGCATATCCAATGCTTCAATGTCAGTTATGATGGGGTATGAGAACCTACCTGCAAGTTACTGGTTTAGAAACAATATTGCTGTCAAATGAGTCAAACTGACAATGGTAGATATCCTAACTCCTCTCTCATATTCTGTGTTGCAAACAGCTAAGAAGGTTGCCTTTATTTTCAGTCTAGGCTACTGAATGCTTACATACCCTAGCTGAGTCTAAACCATGTACAGGAGAGGTTACACAATGGGGAACTCCCTACTCGAGAGCACGGAGGCAGAAAGAGATCTTGGAGTCATTATTGACTCCAAGATGAACATGGGCCGACAATGCGAGGTCATGGTTGGCAGGGCTAACCGGACCTTGTCGTGCATCCACAGGTGCATCTCGAGTAGAGCCAAGGAGGTGATCCTCCCCCTCTACGCGACGCTGGTCAGGCCACAGCTGGAGTATTGTGTCCAGTTCTGTGCGCCCCATTTCAAGAGGGATGTGGACAACATGGAGAGGGTCCAGAGGAGGGCCACCCGCATGATCCGGGGACAACAGGGCAGACCCTACAGTGAGAGACTGCGGGACCTGAACCTATTCAGCCTCCACAAGAGAAGGCTGAGGGGGGACCTGGTGACCGTCTATAGACTCACTAGGGGGGACCAGAAGGGTTTGGGGGAGACGCTGTTTCCCCTAGCGCCCGCTGGCATAACAAGGAGTAATGGGCACAAGTTGATGGAGAGGAGGTATAGATTGGACATCCGCAAGAACTACTTCACAGTTAGGGCGGCTAGGAGCTGGAACCAACTTCCAAGGGAAGTGGTGCTGGCCCCTACCCTGGGGGTCTTTAAGAAGAGGCTGGATGCCTACCTGGCTGGACTCATTTGAGTCCCGTTTCTTGTTTTGGGGTTTTTGTTGTTCTCCCGCCCTGGCAGGGGGTCGGGCTAGATGATCTACTAGGTCCCTTCCGACCCTTAATCTATGAAACTATGAAACTATGAGGGCATCTCTTACCAGACTACAGAAAAAAATCTAATGCTCTAATACTTAAAACCTTTTTTCAAAGGGGTCATAACCTGAACTCTGTTTATGCCAATGCATCAGAACATGCTGGTCCACAATTTATGTCCATCTAGGTCTCCACAGTGGCCAGCATGATGATTAAGAACATAAGAAGTGAAATACTATGGGTGTCTACATATGCGCTTTAATGTGCAGTAGCCTATTTTACTGTGCATTAAAGCGTCATGTTAAAAAACATGTTAATATACTAATGCACAATAAAAATAGGTTACTGTACATTAAGCATCACTAAAAAAGTGTGCACTTTCACTACTGCACACTAGGGCAACCTAATGCACATTTATTTAGTACCTCACATTAGAGGTAATAAATTTAATGTGCAGTACTAAAAGTGCATTAATGAACATTTAGACATGCCCACTGTATCTAGTTCAGTATCCTGTCTCAGACAGTGATGGTAGTGGATGCCTTAGAGGAAGAGCATATGGACAGGGTATATCTAGAGTAGTGGTTTTCAACCTTTTTAGAGACTTGAGGCACCCCTTGGAGAATGCCGGCTCTTTCTTTTCTCTTTTTTTTCCTCCAGAAAAAATAATAGAGAAGTTTTTCCGTTCCAAAGAACTCAGAAAGACCACAACTATGGATTTCTATTTGAAATCTCTGGGTTTATTTTGTGACTCATGTTTGCATGCCTAACACTGCTAACTTGTGTAACATCCTGCAGCACGCTTGAAAGACCTCAAGGTACCCTGGTTGAGAATCACTGATCTAGAGTAATCTATTATACCATCCCTAGCATCCACCATCATTGAATGAGAAATGCAGCCGAACAGGCATGAATCAGGTAATCTCTTGTACACGTTATGTCTCACCCAACTCACAGATAGCTAGGAGACTGGCTAAATCCCTGAAGCATGACATTTAATATCCCTTCTGAAATCTTTTTGAATTATCCATCTCAGTTCCAGATATGCTTATTATCTATACATATATCCAGGCCCCTTTTGAATTTCTCTAAATTGTTGGCCTTGATTTTTTGTGCCAGTGAGTTCCACACTCTGAACATGAACTTGGTGGGGAAAAGTGCTAGCTATACTGCTCTTGCACATGCTTTTTTGAGAACTATTGTTGACAGCTGAATTAATAAACAGAAGATCAATTTATATACAAAAGTGGCTGTGCTCAAAAATGCAAAATTGAACACAAAAAGCCAAAGGCTATGTTATAAAAATGTGATCCATGCTGTGCCCCATTATCCATCTGTCTCTCACTGTGGTACTGCCTCACCTCCCCCTTTAACCCTCAGCACCACCATCTCCTACCTGGTTTTCTATCTGAAGATTACTTCACACTCTACTCCCATAAAATGTTAACTGTGTAAGTGACTAACCATAGAAAATGAGGGTTGGAAGGGACCTCAGGAGGTCATCTAATCCAACCCCTTGCTCAAAGCAGGACCATCCCCAACTATATCACCCCAGCCAAAGTTTCATCTACCTGGGTCTTAAAAACCGTGTCGGGATGGAGATTCCACAACCTCTCTAGGTAGCCTGTTTTTTTGATGTACTACTCTCCTATAGTCCGCCGCTTGTTGCAGAATGTGTCCTTCTTAGCTAATGGGTTAATTGAGGAGCTCTGCACACAACATTTTCCTCTGTCTGTTTTACATTAGTGTAATTACCCTTCAGTCCAGGACTGCAGACATGAGCAATTTGTTTTCACATGATCCTTCAACTGGGATTTTACATTCTGACTCTCTGATAAGCTACCAGAATTGCACCTTGAATTGTAGAACTGACACTCCTTGCCTTTGATTAATTGCAGAATAGAGTTACCCCTCTCCTTTTTTAATATAGGTTTTATTCAAACATTAAAGAGACAGAGTAAGAACGCCTGGCATATAGAACACCTTAAATGAACAAGTCTGACCAACAAACTATATTCAAAAAGAAGCAGGTGCTATTTACAACTCTATCCTGGGTAATTCACACTGGATAAAAGGTCCAGAATGGTGTATTCAGTTTCTAAAAGCACCAAGTTCTTGGCAGAGACAGCTTGCAAGTCCTGGTACAGGATGTGGGGTAAAACCCAGGTGTGTATATCGGGGGAAGCCTGTGGCATAGGGTCCTGGGGAATTCAGGACAATGCTGATGTGAGTAGGCAATCCCAGAAGACTCTTGTAAGACAGAGGTTAAGTCTATGCTGCATTCTGCTGTGTTATGTAGCAGTATCCAAACCAATTAAATAGTGAGCTCACTTGGGTACTGAAAGCAGTTCATTCACAGGCTAATTTACTCTGCTTCTTGGTGTGGGCTTTCCCTAAGTTGTGCCCTGAGCTATAGAGCTGCCCAAAATTGGGAGGACGTAAAGATGACTTAAATTCTCCTCCCCTAGGCTGAGGCCTTCGTTCCACTTGCATGGAGTCCAGAAAAATGCCCCCTCACTCCTGAACTTCATCCTGAACATTACTGTAATGCAGCTGGAGGGCTTTTAAAATTGTTCACTGTTCAGGGCAACGTTCTATTCATTTTTTATCCAACCTTGCAAATTCCCCTAAGCACCTCTCTGCATCTTTGAGGAGTTAAATACCTTCATAAATCTGGCCATTAGTGATTCTTATGGAGCTACACTGATTTATGTCAGCTGAGAATCTGCCCTAATACCTTAAACCAGTGGAAAGGAAATAACTGAGATAAAAATGGGCCATACAGGCTGTGGTACGAAAGGAGAGGAAGCTGAACTCCAGAATGCTGGGCCATTATTCTCGTCTCTGTTACTGATTGCATAACATAAGGTGAAATAACCTTGTTCCAAGGTCTAATTGTGTATATGTAACTACATATATAGAATATTTAAAATTATTTATTTACCTGAAAGGGTGTTATAAGCTTCAAAAATTCCTATGGGTGCCTAGCTGTGTCTTCAGGGACTTCAGGCATCTCCAGGCACCCCCAACCTTTGAAAAACAGGTCTAAAAGGTACTACATGGCAGCACTTAACATGAGTAATGTCTTTGGGTCTGTCCATTTGAAAGTGAGATAGCTAAATCATCAGCTCCATTTCCTTCAACACTTAGCTGAAATTTGCCCAGAAAGTTGCAAAAACTTTTGATAGAACAAAGCCAGAATTGTGCCATTTTAGAGTTTTCTGGTTTCAGTTTTTGCCTTGCCTTAACTCAGCAGATTTTTGTGTTTTAAGTGGTGGCAAAATTAAGTGAGCCTAGTCATCAAGCTCCGAGACAAGTTTAAGAGGAGAGGGTTTAAACTCTTTGATCTCCGCTTATGTATATGAGGAGATGTGGTTGGATTCCCAACAACTGTATTCACCAGCTATATTATACAACCAAGCAGGTATATGAATACACTTGTTGCTCTATTAGCATCTGGTAGCTTCTGCAACAGAAGACAGGGAGACCCATCTTCTGTTGTATAGAAAATGCAGTTCCTATACATTTGAGCTCGATATTTTCATAAGAAGCCCACTTCAAGTGTTACTCAAAGCTGCATGTGGATTCCTTGATTGAGCAACACTTCCTCTCTATCTGTGTCACTTCTATTTATGCCACATCTACTTATGTATGAAAAACTATGCATAACATTTGCTCAGCAGTTTAATAAATTAATTTGAACAGGAGGCAAGAAAAGACCTTTAATAGAAGCCTCTGAGTAAAAGGTTTATGAGCAACAGCAAATTAAAAGCGACTTGAAGTGCCATTGACCTGGACCTCCATTATAGACTGATTAGAAATAACTATATACTTGATATAGTCAAGGGTAGATGAAATTAAAAATCACAGAACAGCCATTGCCTAAGCAACTAAAGGTCACACAAGTAAAGAGAAACATCATTTCTGCTCTGAGCCACAGGTGCAGCTCAGGAGAAGAGAATATGAAGTGAACATCAGCACAGTGAATATAGGCTAGTCAGGAATGCAATATTAGCAGAAGAGACATACTTTACAAGGGCAAGCTCTACACTACAGCAGTTGAAAGAAAATCCAGGGCTACCAACAAACAGGATTTTGCTTGAGTCAGTGTGTAATAAATGAGCTCAAGGAGAGGGACGAAGCATAATACTGGAGAAGTCTGCCCATAACTTTACTGTATCAACTTCACTTTTAGTCATTCAGGGTCGTGATGTGTTGTGCAAAAGACTCTGGGATGGTGATGATGGGTGATCACTCACGAACAAGTAAGATTGTCTTCCAAGAATCTTAATGGTGAGTCTGCAGGTGGCTGCATCGCCCAGTTCTAGATCCACACGTCTTGTTGCAGTGAGGGCAGGTGTTTCCAGGAGGGATGGGCACTGTGACTCTGGGATATAAACAACTAACACAACATGGACCTGATTTGAAAACACATTAGATGTTCAGCTGTGCCCACAAACTGCATGCCCAATTGAGCACCTCATTTGCATTTGCAGTTAAAGTAGTGTTAAATGCAAATTAGAAAGCATACTAATAAATGACCATAAATGGACATTTGCAGATATAATTACTAAAGTGGCACATGAGATTATAGTAATTGCACATGCAAATTAAGCAAGCAGTTATACAGCTAATGTGTTTACAAATCAGACCTTATAGATGTCCTTGTTTCCAAGCAATTTAAAGGGTGCTAGCACAGCTGATTGTGATATTTTGATTAACTTATTCAGCTTTTTTTTTTTAATTTGGTCTGATGAGTGAATTATTCATGAACACATTTGTTGAATGATCAGTCCATCTCTGTAGCAGAATGGGTAACTTTAAAAATATTTATTTTAAAGCTTATTTGAAAAAATATCAAAACATTCATCTAGTGGATTATTTGCTGTTTATACCTCCAGCCAGCTGTAGGTTAAAGTACAAAAGCAACAAGATGCTCCTGCTCCTTTGTCAGACTAATTCCTTTATCTCAGTGCCATCCTTGATCCACACGCCCTCTGATGCTAAACCCAGATTCTAAAAGGTAAGACAGGACGTTCATTCCTATCTGATTCAATATGAATCATGTGTCTCCTACCACACAATCAGCCGGCTTTCCAAAATAAACTACTGAATGATTGTCTCACAGTGTCAATGCTAAATTCCGGTGACAGATTTTAAAGTGAATTTGTATCTTACATCAGCAAATAATAATAAAAAAATAGTTAAGGAAATAGACACATTCATCATAGATTTCTTGTCAGATGAGATTAATTCAAGGTTGTCTGCATGTACTATTGCAACCTCCAGTTCTGCTTTAGACTCTGCTTATTCTGTTTAGATAAGACCCAAAGAGAATACAAGGAAATAAATATTAATGGCATCTTCTCTAATAAACACACAGGGGCAAATTTGCAAAGCAGTATGTGTGCTTCACCTATTTGAGCTGTGTGGATCTTAGAGATATTAATAGGAGCTTCCCAGCTACCTTCCTACATATGCTTTGAAAATATACACTTGAATTTTCTAATCTTCATTTGAGGACATTGGCCCCAATCCCAGAGGCCCTTTGTAGCCCCAGTTCACAAACCAATTAAGCACATACTTGAAGATAAGCGTATGCTGAAATGCTTTTCTGAATCAAGACCAGTAAGTGGGAACCTCATGCACTTCAGTGGCAGATCTGTAGGCAGAGTACTTCCAAGGCTGAGCACAAAGACAATGCATTATTAAATTATTTAGCAGCCATCGATAATTATGCCACAAGGGCAAGCTCTACACTACAGCAGATGAAAGAAAATCCAGGGCTACCAACAAACAGGACTTCACTTGAGCTAGTGGCCATTTCATATACTTATTTCATGCAATATTAAGAGAGCTGAATTGAGTAGCATATGCAGGTGAACAAACTATAGACAAACCAAAGGTAGATTTTTAAGTGGAAGGCTGTAACTTTTTTCATTTTCACGGGCACAGAAAGCAGTCTAGGCACAGTGGCACAGAGCTCTACACAGGCAGATTTACCTCGTTTCTTGGTGCAGGCATCCTCTACGTTATTGGGAGGACATAAAGATGACTTCAGCTCTGTTCCCCTAGAATAAGAGTCCTGTGCTGTGCTTGTGTGAGACCTAAAACCATTATTTTATACAATGACTTGGAAAATACTAGGTTATTTGGGTGCGATCTTAAATGGCCTCCCTTCTAAAAATCAGAATTCACATTGGTTTCAGCCTTAGGATTCAGCTCAAATGAAAATCCTCATGTCCTCTCCCATAAGACACAGTGAGAGTAAACAAGTAGCAGTGAAAAGGTAAGGTAGAGGTGCACCTTATAGATTTAGGGAAGTGTTATTTTGATTGGCCTATGCTTTGTTTTGTACCTGAAGAGCCTGGGGTGATAAATGGCGAAGTGCTGTCTCCTGTGCCAGTGGTTCACAATGACACTGAAATACAAACTAAAATGAGAGTACAAGAAGATGCTATTCCGATTGTACCAAAGTCCTGGCACACAACATCTCCACTTAGTTTAGACCTGAAGAGCCTGATGCCAGAAATCTTGAATACGTAACAAAAATGGATCAACAAAATGCTGCAGTTGAACAGAACTTATCCAGCCCATCATGGTGGGAGAGTCTATAAGGTGCACCTCCACCTTGTCCTCTGCCTGACTTCTGACTAATGTGGCTAACTGCTTCTTCCTGCTCAAGTAAGAATACCTGAGGTTTCTCCGTCTTCCTCCATCTTAACTGTGTCCACCAGCTAGTTATCTCCCCGCCTTCTGCTTGCCTTCAGGGAATGGCCCCTCTGAGCTTCTCCCCATCATGGAGTCCCGACCCACAGCAGTTAGGAAATCACAAAATTACTTACCAGTGTAGAGCTTATGTATCTGTCTTTAATACTTATTAACCTAAAATCAGGCTTGCAGAGTCACAGAACTCACAGAAGAACATGGCTGATAGGGACTTCAAAAGATCATCTAATTTATCTCCCTGACCCAAGTTGCAATCATCTTATATGTAAAAAACTATTCCTGACAGAAATGCTCCAAAAAACCTTCAGAGATGGAGATTCCACAACCTGCTTAGGTAAATTATTCCAGTGCTTATGTGTCCTTAAAGTGTATCCTCTGACCTCTCTCCAGTTGTTTCTCATCTTTCTCAAGGTGTGAACCCCAAACTGAACGCAATACTTTACTTAAAACAGGAGTGTTAAAGATATGGCCTCCGAGTTGGCCTGAGGACTAGGGGTGTGTGAAATGGGCCGTATTCAATTCGGATTCAGATCTGGCCCAAATTGGGAACAGTGATTTGATTAGTTGATTCAGATCACTGTCCCTATTCGATTTAGCCGAATCCGAATCTGAAGATTCAGTTTGATTCACAGAATCAGTGATTCGGACGTAGACACAGCTTTAAATGTTTTTTCTACATACCTCAAGGTACCAGGCACAACTCGTGAATGCTACAATGCTGGGGTGGATGGAGTATCCCACAGGAGCGCAGCGGGGTCCTCCGTGTCCTCAGCGATGAACCCAGGAGTGGATCAGAAGTACTTCTTGTCCTTTTCTAGGTCCACCACTGAGCACATGGGGGATCCCCCACACCCTCTCCCGGCTCGGCAATCAGCTGAAGGGGGACCCTGGGTGCCCCCCCCGACCCAGGAGGCACCAGTTGCTAAGCCGTGCACTCCGCGGAGGACCTGGAAGTGAACTGGAAGTTCTTCTGATCCACTTCTGGGTCTGCCGCTGAGCACACTGAGGACCCCCCTGCCACGCTCCCATGAGATGCTCCATCTGCCCCACCATTGCAGCATTCACAAGCCACCTGGTACCTTGAGGTATGTAGAAAAAACATTTAAGGCTGTAAGTATGTCCAAATCATTGAATCTCTCCGAATCGATTCAGATGGTTCCTATTCAATCTGGAGAGATTAAAGGGCCTCCTGATTCGATTCAGATATTCAGCTGCTGAATTGGGCTGAATCTCCGCCAAATCAAGTTGAAACTGAAGCTTCGCATGGCTGTTCTGAGGACTGTATCATCTGGCCTACAGTGCTGTCTGCTGCAGGCAGTGTATACTGGATCCAGCCTATGCACTGCATGCAGCATGCAGAGCCCATGTGGCTTGGACTGCACAAGCGTGGACCATTCTGTGGTACGTGCTGAATGTGGTGCTCACACCAGACTGGCCCTACAAGCCAGATCCGGGGTCCACCTGGATCAGGCCCACAGACTGTTCTTCTGCACTGTGTGCTGTGTTGTACTGGAGCCAGTACATGCTGCACACAGCACGCAGGGCTTGTATGGGACATGTGCTACATGGGGCACCTATGCTGGGCTAGCCCTGTGCACCAGATCTGGGGGCCATTCTGGATTGAGTCCATAGACTGGCTCTGGGTGCTGGATCTAATGCGCAGCACCAATCTGGTGAGGGTACCACATGCAGTGTGACCCCCATACTGGTGCCATGAACCGAGTGTAGCAAGCGCCCCAGACCATCCCTATGTGCTATATACCATACACGGGGCCAAGGCCAGCATGTGTTACATATGGGGCATGGGGCTGGAGTTGGCACACACGCTGTAAGCAGCATGCAGAGCCGGTCTAGGGCACATGCTGTATGTAGCCCACACCAGGCCAGATCTGTGTCTGGGGCTGGATGCTTTTTATAACCTTGAGTTAAAGCCTTACTTGTGCGGAGTAGAATGTAAGGATTACTTCACATGTTTTCCACAACATATTTCTGTTTAAACATCCCAGCATGAGGTTTGCTTTTTTTAAGAACAATGCGCATGTTCAGTTTGTGACCCTCTATTATCTCCAGATCCTTTTCTCCAACCATCCGCCATTTTGCTTTTATGCAACTGGGATTGTTCTGTTTCCATTTCTCCTACGTGAACTGCAGCCTTTGATTTCTGTGCATTTCTCCAATTAGGGAGGAACTTTTTGAATTCAAAAACTGTTCCCTAAAGTGCTAGCAACACCTCCCGAACTGCTTACAAATGTAATACATGTACTTATTAAACCATCACATTTAATTACCCAAGACATTAATACAAAGATTAAATAGTACCAGCCCCAAGACAGGCCCCTGTGGTATTGTACCCGATACATCCTTCCAGTTTCACAGTGAGCCATTGATAACTTCTTTTGGAGTACAATTGTATTTCCATCCGTCATATACCCACCTTACAATAGATTGCTCTCTAGAGCTTTTCTTCCAAGCAAGTTGGGGAGATAATCAGGTGAGACAATAAGAAAAACCTTATTAAAGTCAAGATATATTATATCTAGTGTTTCTCACCAATCCACAATGCCTGTTACACTCTCATAGAAGGAAATTAGGTTTGGGTGACATGACTTGTTCTTGACAAATCCATATTGGCTGTTATACCATAGTCTTCCAGATGCTGTCTAATACATGTACTTATTTGTTCAAGAATTTTTCTCAGAACTGACATAAGGCTGACTGATTTATAATTTCCTGGGACCTCTTTCTTTCTTTTTTTAAACGTAGGCACAATATTTACCTTTTTTATCCAAGTGTTCTAGGACCTCACTTGTCCTCTATGAGTTCACCAAACTAATTGCTAGCAGCTCTGAGATTGCTTCAGCCTGGCTAGGAGCAGATGCTGCATTTGTCCCTGGATAAGTTGTGGCTACATTTGTCCCAGAACAAAAATGTGTGGAGACTGGCATTTGCACACATCACCCTTCTAATCAGGGTTTGGTGAGCGGCTGAATGCATTGCCACTTTTCTGCCATTGATTCAATGACTGGCATAACTATACAGATGTACTTTACAATATCCTGGGATAAACTGTCACTATTTCTTATCCAGGAAACTTTTTAAGGATTTATCCAGGACAATGGACATGGATGTCTGTACTCGTTCATTCTGTCCCTGGATAAAATGATTTATCTCAGGATATAGGATACAGTAATACAATACCTTGTATTACTACCACTGTAGCGTCTCTCTTTGGCCTTTGTTCTTCCTGCTTTCTCCCTCCTCCTTTCCCTGATTTACCTTTTGTCTGTCTAATTTCTACCTATTTACATTCTTACTGACATACTGTCACACTTTTAGCTTCTCTCCTTCCAGAGACTTCCTATGCCTGAAGAAGGGCGATTGCACCTGAAAACTTGCTAAGAACTTTTTTCCAGCTACTTAGTTGGTCTATTAAAAAATATCACAACTACTAAAAAAACCTTGCCTGCCTTGTTTATCTCAGGATAAATAAGGCCCGTTTGCAGCCCCAGATCCCTATATAGCAGGAATTTCATCAGGCTCAAATTATTTTAGACCACTTAACACATTTAAGTAGGCTTTTCCTGCTCCCTATCCATGCCTGAATGCTTACCCCCTGTCACTGATGCTAATTGTGTTAGCTATCTGATCTCAGGTAACTTTTTTAGTGAAACCTGAAGCAAAAAAAGGCTATGAAAAATTCAACCTTGTCACACAGTAGAATGCTGTGGGGAAAAAATTAAAAACAGAGCAAAGCGAACAAAGACCCTAGACCAATTAAACACATTGCCAACTTTGTTTTCTGAGATAAAATTCCTTCCCAATTCCCAAACTGGCAAATAGGTGGCTAAATAGTGGAAATACTGTTCAAATTATACATCCTTTAGTCAGGGATGATCTTGCCTTGAACAGGGGGCTGGACTAGATGAATTTGCACAGTTCGTTCCAGCTCTACTTTCCTATGATCTTACATGCCATTGAGGGGCAGGGAAGTAGACAAGGACAGTAAAGACAAGGAGGCTACGTAGGAGGGCTGTTGGCAGAGCAGGAAGAGACATGGAAGACAGTCTAACTCTTGTCCTGCTTAGACAACAACAAAAAGGAGAGGCCATACATGCTGCACACAAGGCCTGTACTGGCTGCCTCACTCCCCAGCCATGACACCCACATGGGTTCTGATGGACGAAAGACCCCTAAACATCCAAATATGCTCCTCTCGTCTCAAGAACCATGGACTTCCTTTCAAGTCTAATTAACGCCCCCCCCATGTCTAACTAAAACAGAGAAGCAGAGCATATAACTGAAAACAACCAAAAAAACACAGGACCTGAAGTATTACAGTACTCCTCATTCCAAATCAAAAGGGGGTTTTCAAAGTCTTTTTGTAGTTGTAGCAGTACAGTACATATTCTCCTTCGGTGCAACTGGTAGTGCTGAGTAAACAGTTCACAATGCATAAGCTATCCAAGGAATTTAATTTAGCTTCCTACTCCTGTAATATCAATAATCAGAGTGTAATTTTCTCTAATGTATGTGTTGTTTAAAATTATTTCACAAATTAATTTAATGATCCGTGCCAGTTTACTACAGCCTCAATTATCTGATTACCACAGAAGACAAGGAATAAATCTTGATAATATGTGTTTTGTATAATTGATGGGATTTTCAGAGTAATTAATAGTCATTGGTGAATATGACCTGATCTTGGCATTGGCTCTTTATGATTGGTCAGATAAATCAGATGGCATCCATTCAGGTTATTGAATTGATGACTGAGCATGAAGTTCTGGCACAGAGAGTGAGAACTAACTGGTGGAGATAGTAAAACACTGTTTTTACCAAAATGGTTCTCATAGAAAATTGGGCTTTTTGGATAAATAATATTTTTTACAGAAAAGGTCTGTATTCCTCTTAATTTCACATTTGAAAATTCTGTATTCCCCAAAAAACCTAAATCACTAATTTTGTTGCAATTCTTTGGGGGAGAAGAAAAGATTTTTAAGTACCTCTAAAATTGCAGTGTCCACTAATACTGGTTCATGCAAGTCTGATATTTTGTCTCCATTTGCACTAAACAAATATGGTTGTATGAATGTTTGCAAAAGCTGGGATTGCCCAAAGAGAATCCAATTAAATTTCTGCATGGCTGCGCATTGGATTCAAAGTCATTTTGACAGGAATACTTGAAATATGATGGGATGATGCAATAATGCTCAAGTTTCAAAATTAGGGTATTTCATTCATATGAAGGGAATACATTCATAATAAGAACTATATTCCTTTTACAGCATTTTTCATCCAAGGATAAAATCCAAATGCCTTAGGAACATTTATTACTTAATCTCTTAATCTCACAAAAACATTAATGGAACTATACCCCATACCAAGCCAAATGATGTGCAGTGTTTTTAAATTACAGATGCTCAAAACCTGGAATTTGCGTTCTGGGTGAAATTTTAAAACACCCATTTTAAAATGAAAGCTTGTATTTTTTAAAAAACTTTTCTGTAGAGGAAGATGTGTAGATGTGTTTGGGAATAATCAAAACTTTTTTTGTTTGTTTGGGTTTTTTTGATGAAATTTAGCCCAGACAATCCAAATTTTAAGGCTCCCCATCAAACAATGGGGACCTGAGAGAGCCTAGGTTGTGAGAGCTACAACTGAGGTGGGATATGAGTCATGGAGCTCAGAGTCTGAGCTCCACTGCTGTTAAGCTGAGAGCCTCAAGAGTCCCGTGTTGAGCTGGGGTTTTCAGGCCTTCCAGACTCCATAGTTGCAGGTCACTGGGATTTGAATCAGAGTTTCTGGAGCTCCGTAACAAAGACCCTGCATAGCTCAAATTTCTGAGTAACCCAGCAGAGAAGCTGTATTAAAGTAAAAGTCTAATAACTAGCTAAAGGCCCACATGGTTCCTTATTCTGCATGGTAAAGGCATGGGATCCTTCAGGACTGCACAATTATTTGCCCCAATGTTTGTTATGACAAAATAGCATATTCCAAGCCACATTGCTATTTACAAGGCTATTATTACCCAGAAAACAGCTCAAAAGCACAATTATCTTGATTGGAAGCGTAAAATGCATAGTTAGGCCCAAACTCTGCAACTGAATGTATAGCAAATAGCAAAATAACCATTTGTCATTGAGGTTATTAGTGTAATTGCAGCTCTCTCCTAAAGCTTTAGAACTGGAGCAACAGAATGCCAAATATATAGCAGGGGGCTAAGGCAAGTGACATACCTCTTTTTGTGTCTCCCTCGCCTTTTTTTAAAGAGCCCACTTTGCCACAACTTTGCCTTTTAAGTAATTGCAAAAAAAATGGATTGTACTTTGCTATTAGGAACCTGTTTTTGCTCCTTGTAAATGAGTGATTCAGAGCCCACTTTGGAAGAGGAGAGATGACAGGCACAGTGGGAAAGAGACATGCTACCATGCAGGTAAAAAATGGGATTTTCCTATGCACCTAAGTCACCATTTACATGAAAGTCTGCCGGCTGGCAGAGCCGTTCCTTTTCTTTATTTAACCTGTTGTACTAGACACCTTAGCTGTATGGTGTCTCTACTGACATATTGCTATTTGCTTTTTGTATTCCTTCTTTATGAGCTCTGAGAAATCGCCCCCCTCACTGAAAGGTTTATAACTAATGTTCATCCCATGTTGCCATGAGAACTATTTCACTGAAAGTTACTTGGCTGTTTTTACCTTAAAGAGTTCAGCATGAATTGAATTATTGGGCTTTGTCTGACTTCCAGATACCAGACTACATCAAATACATCTAATGTGGGACAATCAATATATCCATGAGCTATTCAATGTTTCTGTCTTCTGAGATGCCCACAGATATTTTCCATTTTCCCAACCTAATTCCAAGTTTGTAAGAAAGATTTTAGTATCACTGGCAACATTTACTAAAATGAAAATCTTAATCTTAAGCACTTGCTTAAGATTTAAGGGACTTGTGATGCTGTGATGAGGTGTTTGGTAGAAAATCCAATGACAGATATTTTAACCGTTAGATTTTGAGTTCTTAGGGCTAATACCCCAAAGTCTAGAACAATGCAGACCAGCCTTTTGCAGGTAGGCCACAAATCAGACTCTTATTCTCCCCGCGTGCCACTCTGATCCTCTTCCCCTGCTCAATCTGCTGCTCTGATTTCTGCTCCCAGCCCTGTGCTCCCGCCTCATCTGCTTCTCCGCCTCCTTCTTTGTGCTTCCTGCCTGATTTGCTGCTCTGGTTTCTGCTTCCTGCTCTACTTGCTGCTGATCTGCCTGTCCCCTGCCTAATCTGGCACACAGGTTGCCCATGACACTTTGGGAACACATGGTACAGAATGGCCATCCCTGGGTCTAGAGTACTATTTATTCTGTATTGTGAAGGAGGTATGAATAAAATCAGGGGGCGGTTTATTCAGCTGATATCAATTAGCAAATCAGTGTAGCACTATCCATTTAAACTAGGTACAGCCAATTTAGGCTAAATAATCATTTAGCCTCAGAACAAATTAATCCAGTTTACAGACAAATTAATCCAGTTTACAGACAAATTAATCCAGTTGACAGACAAAAGGGAAAATGGTGCTAACAGTCTGATGCAACTCCACTGAAGTCAAAAGCATTGGCACAAATATACACTGAGGGGATCTCAAGAGAAGACCGAGTCTCAAATGTTGCCAAAAGAGAGTGAACAAAGCAATTTCAAACTGGTGTCCTGAGCTACTGCATAGAGATGGTTATGCCTTTTGTTGGTTGTTCTGCTGAGATATCCTTTTTCACGTTGCTTCACGTGTAAATTATATGGACGGGGCTTTCTTTAAACATCCATGGTGTAACAGCCGAGGTGTAACAGTTATGACCTCATGCATCACCCACTGAGCACCTGAAGATAGACATGTACATAAAAAGAAACTGCAGTACAAAGACATGGAACAGAATTAGGCCATTTATTTTAAATGTAGCATGATGGTCACACATAACAGCACTAGAATCAAGTAATTATACTTGGAAATTATCCTCACAGCAAACACTCTAACGGCAGCTGGTTCAACATGATTTGGTTTGACAATATTAAAATACTCTGCTAGGTACTTTTTCTTCACTTTATTCCCGAGTTTCCTATCTTTTATCCAGCTGTGCTGTTAGTCATACATCATAAAATACAGTGGACAAAACAATCAGTTAAAGACATCATAAGGAAAGATTACTCAAAAAGGAATGATTCAGATTATGAATAACATGTATAAGATGTTATTAGTAATGCATACTGGGGATTAAAATATTATTCATGTTCCTATCGGATTAACAAGTACTGCCAAGTTTCCAGTTTTACTGAGTCCTTGGTTTTACATTGCTTTTTTCCCCCTAATGTTGAAAAACATTCTCCTATATATTCCTTCTCTGCCTAAAAGTAACTTAGACAATTCACTTAGAAGATAGACTTTTCCTGCCTTTTTAGAACACCTGCCTGGGGTGGTCTATCATTGTCACCAAATCCATCAAGAGCCAAGACTGATACAGCCCCAGCAGCACTGCTCCACACAACGACATAAAGATAGAGAAGATGCCTTTAATGACAAAAGTCAGGCTTTGCTACAGTGGTAGAGACAATAGGAAAAAAAACACCTTTCAATTACTTTTTTTTTTTTTTTTTTTTAGGCTTTTCAGATAAAAAACATAGGGCATGGGAAGGAACTGGCGTTTTTTTTTTTTTAGCCATTTCAGATACATAACATAGGGCGTGAGAAGGAACTGGCGTTTTTTTTTTTTTAGGCATTTCAAAAAAAAAAAATAGGGCATGAGAAGGAACTGGGGTTTTTTTTTTTTTTTTTTTAGGCATTTCAGATACATAACATAGGGCATGAGAAGGAACTGGCGTTATTTTTATTTTAGCTCTGACACTGTGCTTATTGCACACGACACAAATGTCAAATCAGTTCCTGCTTGAAAGGGTTTGTGATCTATGAGATGGTCATACTGGAGAGGACAGGATATACCTGGGAGACCTAATGGAAAGAGCCAGTTTCGGATAAATTATTTCCCTTTTGTTGCTCGTTTGTTTCTTTGTTACATTTGTGGGCCTTATGGAAGGCAGTGGATTTTCCGGTAGGACTAAAATATGAAGCAGGCAGGAATCTGGGTCTCAGAGACTGGAAGGTTTTCCCACAGAGAACTTCATGCTAGTGTCAAAGACAGGATACTGGGTTACACCAAACTTTTGGGTTGACACAGTATGGCAATTCGAATGTTCTTAGTAAAACAACAGATATAAACCATAAACAAAATGAATCGCTGAATAATAAAGGAAAGTCCACAGAGATGTTGGTACGATATAAAAGCTGCCTGTGCATTTTAATTTTTAGCTCAGTTTCTAAGTTGATCCACTATGCTACTATATTCTAACAAGTATCTAGACAGAAAACTACTATTGGATCTCAGAAATACTCTTGAAAACACTGGGGAAGTTTTCATTTTCAATTATAAATATATGTATTGATTTGGAACTTCAAGATTCAAAACTGCTTCTTCAAAGGCTTATTTTCGCCCCTAATTAGGCTCATTCATGTGTAAAAATGTTATGAAACATAGTGCGTGAACCCATTTTCAGGCATATCTGTAAAAGAAAAAAAATTCAAGAGACGTGTAAAGTTACTTTTGCCTTTTACTTGCATTGCACATTCTTCAAAGTACACTTAATTCAGTTGTTAGTTTAGGTGAACACTCTATACTGGCAGACTCGAGGAGAAAAAGAAAATCTTTAATTTCACATCTAAAGCTCCTCCTATACTGAGGATAATCTGTTTAGAAATGTTACTGCTCTCCCAGTTATCAAATGTTTCCAGGTTTCTCTATCGGTAGGGTAACAGAGAATTGAACCACCTCATTTCTCCATTCGAAATTCCTCCTCTTTCCAGTACTGTGATTATCAAACCAACAGATACTATTGCAAGAAAAACACTTTGTTTAAACAGCTGTATTCTTTTTTTTTTCATTCTCCTGCAGTTTTAGCAGAAAATATTTGCAGCAGTTTATTATATAGAAGATTAACTCAGCAACTGAAGCTGTAACTCAAGAGTGCTCATTGTCCTTTGATAGTAGTTTAATTCACCGCTTCTAGACGGAACACAGATCTCTGCCTCCAGTTTGTAATGGAACATAGTAAAGTGTTTGTATTACCGGTGGCAATTTTTATAAAGCACATTCAAAGAAGCACGGAGAAGTAATTTCAAATTTAATACACTAGAAACATAATTAAATGATTATGATTGTACTTCATACACAGCTGCAGAAAGTCTCTATGAATTGTTAAATGGATTTTTAAGAAAACATTAGTAGTTGTCATGATTTACCTAAGGCAATCAGTTGCATTTAGTAATTTATAGAGTAATTTATGCTAATTTTGGAGTATAGATACTATGTTAATCTGATTCCTAATGGCCCAGAGACTCCGTAATTTTACCATGATTATACAATCAATAGCAATAATGCCTGTCTGTCAAAACTGGGATACAGTCCACCACCATCAAAGTCAATGGTATTTTTATAATCTAGAACTGCTGGAATCAGGTATTTTATCAACAAGTCATTATTTCCAACAGAGACATACCTATGGGTGCTTCTCTTTCAAATTGTAAAACACTGCCAGGAAAATTAAAAAAAAAAAAGCGTATTAGTTGTATGAGGCTGGCAAAAGAAAAAAAAAGATTATAACCAACTGCAACAATTTAATGTGAGATGCACTAATGGGCAGACTCTTCGGCTATACCAAGTGACTCTGGCAGAAGAGACAAAGCTGATACCTTTCCAGCTCCCTCAATCCAGGAGCTGGTTGCAGTCCAAAGTGGTTCCCAGAACAAGGGAATAAGGCTAGTGTAAAGTTCATCTAATAAAATGGCCCAAAAGACTGGGTTCCCAGAATACATTACACTTCGGTCCTAAGCCTCAGCAGACCCCTGCCCCAGGGACACAGGTACTGGTGGACACAGCTGAGGATTTCTTCCCACTAGTTACTCATTTTAGTTGGTGGTCACTTTACGCAGGCCCATGGATCCGCGTCATCCGGCTTGTGGGGTTCCTCAGCCTCTCAACTGTGGTGTAAGAGCCCCGCGGGGGGCTTGTTTGGGCCGTGGTAAGGTGAGTGATGGCTCTGTTAACGCCTGCAGCTCCCTATGATAAAAGAACCACTGCCACCACTTAGCCTTCTGTTGGAGCTGGCCCCACAAGGGGCCTTGCAGTCCAGATCCAGCCTGAGGGACCAAAGGAGTTGGACACTCCTGCTTTACATCATTCAGAACAAACCCCAAATTCCTTCTGTCTATTAAGGTTAGGTATTCTGAACTTCCACTTCAGTTACTGGGGGTTTAAAACAGTGTAGGCAGAAAATGTGCAAGTTTGCAACCCTCACTGTTCTCTCCTTTTGTACTCCAACACCTCTGGGGATTGTATTAGGTCTAAAGTGTCTATTATCACCAGGTGATGTCATTCTGGGTGTTTTTTTTTATTCTGATGTTGAAAAAGAAAAAGGATATCCAATTCAGGTTAGTTTACAGCAGCATTTCCCAGCTGATGTGCCATCAGACATGAACAAGTGTGCCATGGAGTTTTGGACAAATAAATGAATAAATGAAACAGTGCCAGTGCTATGTGCCCCCGCTCTCCTGCCCCAGCTCTGTGTATGGCTCCACACCACCCCCACTGCTGCACCCCTCTCCACTCCTTGTCTGGCCTCATGCCCCACCTTCCCACTCTGTGTCCAGCTCTGCGCCACCCCTGCCCGCCGCTCTGTGGAGCAGGGGCAGTGCAGGGTGGTGGTGATGGCCATATTATCTGTTGGAAGCAGGGGGAGGGTGCAGTGGCCACAGTATTTTTTATTTGTGTGTGCTGTGGGATGGAAAAGGTCGGGAAACGATGGTCTACAGCCTTGTCCTACTATCCTTATTCTTGCTTTCTAGGGCAAAAATGGTGAATTCATTGCCTGCCTTTGCCTTCAAAAAAGAATTCAGTCTTACTCAATATGCCATAAGGGACTTGGCAGCACACAAGAGTTGTACTGCTTTAACTATGCCTGTAAGCTGAATGGGGTGGGGGGAGTGCGACTTCCTGCACTCAAATAATGTGATGCTGGCTTAAACCAGTGGTGATCAACCTTTGGGCCCCATGGGGCAAATGCACTGTGGAGGGCCAGTCTGCAGGCCACATTGAACCCACACACCTCAGTCCAGATTGCACTGCCCCTGTCTGGCCCTGCAAACTAAGACTGGGGCCCCAGGACCCCACACTACCTCCATCCAGCCCTGCATGTGGAGATCAGGATCTGGTGTCCTGCACTGCCTCTTCCCAGTCCCATGGGCTGGTACTGGAGCCCTTGGACCTTGCACTGCCTCCACCCAGCCCCATGCATTGTGACTGGAGACTAGGACCCTGCAATGTCTCTGCTCAGTCTTGTGTATCGGGATTGGAGCCTTGGGGCTCTGTGCTGCCTCCACTGGGCTCCACACACCTGGATCTGGCTCCAGAAGCCCACACCACCTCTGTCCAGTCCTGTGTGCTTGGATTAGGCTTTATCCCTGTGTGCTGAATCTAACATGTAGGAT
>NW_017729009.1:21113461-21115850 GCF_001723915.1 Gavialis gangeticus
TCCAGTCCGGTGTGCTTGGATTAGGCTTTATCCCTGTGTGCTGAATCTAACATGTAGGATTACAGCCTGAGGGGCATCCCATGACTTGTGGGGAGCCTCACAGGGTGGATGACAAGGCATTGGGTGTTGGATCTGGCCCATGGGCTAGGAATTGAGCACTCATGATTTAAAGTGCTTCTAAAAGTGCAGGTTGAGTGGTAATTATACCAAGATAATCTTGCCCACAGTACAGTTTTTACTAATACAACTACTTCAGCAAAAAAACATAGATACCGAAGTGAATGAGCTATACTGGTATAGATAGCATCAGCTCATACAAACCTAAAATTAGAAATCCCAATTAACAGACTATTGTCTGGTTCTGCATGTGTCCCCAAAAGATCCTGACCCATGACCATATACTACTAATCACAGTAACTGTACTGTTGTTATTTATGCAACTGAGCATCCTGCACATATATCCCTTAAATACCATACTGACTCCAATTCCCATAGTGGCAGAAGGAGCTAGAGCATGGTGCACATACAATGCTTACAGATATTTTTTTTTAAAAAAAGCACTTTACTGGAAGAGGCAGCACATTCCTTTGACCCAGCTCCATAGCATCTATATTGATCAGATGATTCAGTAGGGTTTTTTGGCGTTTTCATCTAAAGCTGATTCAATCAGCTATTAGATAAAAGTGCCAAAAAAAGCTCCACTAGAGCTCCCGATTGATACAGGTGTTGGGCAATCTGGGTCCAACTAATGCGATGTGCTGGGCTTGGCACAGGAGCGTGCCAAATTTAAAGCATCACTTTTTTTTAACACCTGTAAGCAGCCATAATGCTTTACACCTTTTCTTCAAAGTTATTTTGCAATTCCAGAGACTTCCCGTCTACTACTTTACTAACGTGTTGGCTTCTTGTTACAGCAGAAACATTTGTCTACATAATAGTAACACTGAAAGCCTGAGCTTTTCAAAAGAACAAATACATAGAAGTTATTTTCTAGATAATTGTTTTAACTGTTCCTCTTTTTGTGCTGAAATACTGTAGTAATTTTCTCTGAGGATCAGAGAGCAAGAGAAAGGGAGAATTTGGCAGGCATTCAGAGAACTAGCAACATGTTTTTTATCACTTGAGCAATAGTCTCAAGTTGTAGCAAGGGAAGTTTAGGTTAAATATTAGGAAAAACTTTCTCACTAGGAAGGTAGTAAAGCACTGGAACAGGTTACCCAGAGAGGGGGTGGAACCTCCATCCTTGGAGGTTCTTAAGACCTGACTAGACAAATCCTTGCCTGGGATGATCTAGTTGGGGATGGTCCTGCTTTTAGCAGGGGGTTAGATTAGATGTGATCTCCTGAGTTCTCTTCCAACCCCAGTTTCTATGATTCTATAATTGTTCCTAATTGAATATCCTTGTTTGGAAAGGAAGGAAGGAAGAAAGGAAGGGGCAAGTAAGATTGTACCTATTGTACCTGATTTTTAGGAGTTCAGTGAGAGGAGATGCAAGCACAGAATTATTCATATATTTCCATGTGATTAGTGCTGTGTGTAAACCATGTATGTGCACTTAGATATGTATAAGTGGAAATTCGTATGTGCAAGCACTCACCTTGCACACACATACATAATTATTAGGGTTGTGCAAAACGGCACCATTCCATTTTGACTTACGTTTCAAGGTTTCGATGGAACACCATTTCATTTCAAATTATGTTTCCATTCGAAACTGCTGTTCCATTTTGTTTCATCAAAACAGTGATGCTGTTTTGATGCTTCACCTATAGGCTATAATGGGGAAGCTTGAAACAGCGTCTCTCATCCAGCAGGCAGATTGGGGGCCCATAACCCTGGGAGGGCTGCGGGAGATTTGCCAGTCCTACTGGGATGGTGGGCCCCCGATCTGCCTGCCAGATGAGGGAGGAAAGCTAGGTGCTGCTGCCTGAGACCAGGGAGCTGGGGAAGGGAACTGAGCCCGATTGCTCAGTTCCCTTCCCCAGCCCTACGATGGGGTTGGGGAAGGTAACTCAGCCCAGCTGAGATGAGTTGCCCTCCCCAGTGTTACCATCAGCTCAGCTCAGCTGGGCTCAGTTCCTTTCCCCAGCCTGATTGCAGCACTGGACTCATCCTGATTCCCCAGCCTGATTGCAGCCTGGGCTCAGTTCCCTTCCCCTGCACTGCAATCAGCTTCCTGCAACCTAGCTGTGGGAGGTGGGGAGAGCCAGGGCTGTGCTCCCAGCTGAGCCACATGGGGCTGTGGTGCTGCTGGGAGCAGAGCCCTGGGTCTCTCCTGTCTCCCACCATCTGGCTGCTGGCTGCTCCGAAACGTTTCGAAACTTTTGAAACATTTCAACTGGCCTCAATTTGTTGTGAGGCTGCTTCAAAACCTTTTGTTTTGTTTCGA
>NW_017729009.1:21120850-21124534 GCF_001723915.1 Gavialis gangeticus
GATGAGGTTGGGGAAGGTAACTCAGCCCAGCTGAGATGAGTTGCCCTCCCCAGTGTTACCATCAGCTCAGCTCAGCTGGGCTCAGTTCCTTTCCCCAGCCTGATTGCAGCACTGGACTCATCCTGATTCCCCAGCCTGATTGCAGCCTGGGCTCAGTTCCCTTCCCCTGCACTGCAATCAGCTTCCTGCAACCTAGCTGTGGGAGGTGGGGAGAGCCAGGGCTGTGCTCCCAGCTGAGCCACATGGGGCTGTGGTGCTGCTGGGAGCAGAGCCCTGGGTCTCTCCTGTCTCCCACCATCTGGCTGCTGGCTGCTCCGAAACGTTTCGAAACTTTTGAAACATTTCAACTGGCCTCAATTTGTTGTGAGGCTGCTTCAAAACCTTTTGTTTTGTTTCGATTTTGCTGTGTCAAGCTGGAAATGACTTGAAACAGTGTCAAAATGAAACGGCTGGTGAAATTCCACACAGCCCTAATGATTATTACATAAGTGGCTATATTTTGTGCATGATCTTCTCTTTCCAATATTTTGAAACTGAAGTCCCTAAGATTCCCTTAAAAGACAAACATTTCTAGGTCTTAAATCCGAGCACTTTGCACTGCAACCTGCTTAAATTATTAAGTATTTTGGTGGTATGACATCATGACTTCTGAAGTGTTACAATCTGTGGAGACCTAGAAAGAGGTTTAAGAGCAGCATTTTTGCAAAACTAGCTGTTCACAACATTTACTAGGTGGGTCCTGACAAACACGCTATGGAACTGAACTACTACTGGCTGTCCTTTTGGATTATAACAGTTAGATCAGTTCACTGACAGGCACTAGGTATATATGCAGTCCGATCAGAAATCAGTTATAGTACTAAAGAAGAATCTACTGCTATGTGCACTACTGAGAATATAGTGGGTATTACTGAAACTACAGCATTATATAAGGCAGTAAGGTGTTGCTCAGAAAACATGCTACAAGTGGCAGAGGTGAACTAATTTTAGATTGACCTAAATTAACCCAATCTAAAATGGATTAGCCTGTATGCATTCACAGCACAGCTCCCACAGACTAGACAACCCCCATGCTTCAGACCCACCCATCCCTCCCTCCCTAATTCCTGGCCACACCCCCCTCAGCTCGGCCCTAGGGAAGGGAGGGAGGGCAGCTTTATCACCCCCCCCCGGCTTCTAGCCTGAGCCACTGCAGGCATGTGCCTGCATTTCCGGGATGTCTGTCTGGTTACAAAACTGATTTAGCCTAGCCAGGTTAGACTAACCTGCAAAGATTGAATCAATTCAGGCTCAGACTTTTTGAATGTCTGTCCCTAGCCCTTAAAGTGACCTCTTATTTGCAACCAGATGACTCCGTGCAACAGGAGAAAGAGCTGATCCTTTTATTGTAGTATTTTATGATCTCTGATGGAAAGCTTCAGGGAATTCAACAAGTGAAAGGCTCTTTATTTGTTTCAACAAAAAGTTTGTTGACAAGCTTTCTGGGGCCCAGGATTTCCGATCAGAATAAGAGACGATCCCTGATTCCAAGTAGTCTCAAATGCATTCCCCTAATCACAAGTGAAGTCTCTAAACTATCAGGCTAATGGCTTCCCTGTGATTGCTCTCTTTCCTCCATGGCTCCCAAGAAATGCTTATGTCTCAAAAATCAACTCAAATTGTACAGAGCTTTGGCAAACTCTCTTGCTACTTGCCTCAGCTCCTCATAAAAGAAAACACCATCATTAAACAAACAATACAGCATTTCTTCAAAGACTGAGCAGTGCTTACAGGCTGAGAAAAAGAACTCATGAAACTACTGGTATATGCAACAATGTCACTTGATGATTCTGATCATAACAACAGAATGATGCTATTTATTCTCTCTTTTTTTTTTAAAAAGCTACTCACTACACAAGTTGACATGCCTCTGTGCCTCAGAGTTTGTATCCTTTCCTAAAGGGAATGCTGGCAAAATAAATGTAAACAGCAATCACTGACAAAAGGAGCCATTCAGGAATTATTAATTTATGCTTCCTCTGCTGTCATAATCAGAAAGCCCTCAAACTGCTTTTATGGATTCATACGTTCCCCAGAAGATGAATTAAGAAGAAATATTTGCTTTAAAAAATCTAATAGCAATTTGTAAATCAGGTTACTGAAAGAATCTAATAATACTGAGTGCCAGTATAAAAGTTATAACTTTAAATTGCTGTATAATCACAGGAAACTTCTATATTGTATATTATGTGATCCTGTAATTGTGCATTACTAAACCTATTTCATATTATAAGCAAGCTCCCACTGAAATGCCACTTTTCATTATTTTTTTTCTTTGTTCCTCTTTTGTTCAGCCTGGGTTTTTTTCTGGGTGGGATGGCTTGTCTATTGTGACTGATAGAGCTAACTTTTCAAAGATGACCTCAGGCTTCATACTTTATAGTTCGGTATGCCCAAGGATCGATTCCATGCTTGTGTTCTCTCAAGAACAGCAAAGATGGGATTTAAACCATGTGTGTGTCTTCCAGGTTCTAGATTGATTGAATTAGCTGAGGCCACTGTCCTATTTCTATATTCAGCATGGCTTTACAAAGCAGGTGATAGAAGGCCACACAGGAGGCCACAATGTAAAATTATGTATGCTGGTTAAGGGCTAAAAGTTAAAGGCTAAATTTCCTGAGGGTCTTCCACTGTATTTGGGCCTTGTCTTTATTATAAAACACGCACGACTGAATGTTTAGCTCAACTTTCTAATATATATTAAAACTACAAATGCCTTACACTTACTAGGACTTTTGTTGTTACATGTTAATATATTTATTATTTGGTGAAGATACACCATATTTTTCCCAGTGGATACATCTTTAAGGTGCCAAATCTTCAGGAGTAAATAGAGGAGAAGGTTATCAGGTAAAAGACACACATAAGATTATTTAGATTATATAAATATACACACAAATATATTGTGCAGCTGTAATTTTCAACCCAGTTAGCTAAACTCAAAGGATCTAATAGTCTTAACTACTTTCTGCACTTCCTCCTGGTGTGTTCTTCCTTGTCTTACATATTAAAATCTATTCTACAGTTTAGTGGTTATCAAACTGCGGTCTGTAGACCCCCTGCGCCTGCGGGTCCACAGATTACGTCTAAAGGGTCTGCAAAAAATAACCGTGATCAATTAAAAGTATACCCACATTTACAATTCAAATGGTTCTGCACCTCCATTTGAAATTTCCAAAGGGGTCCGCTCCTCCATTTGAAAATTTTTAGGGGGCCACAAATGAACAAAAAAGGTTGAAAACCTTTAACAATAACAAGATAATAAGATAACAATAAGATATTTGCAAACAGCTATCAGGTGAATAAAATATTTCCTGGACAAACAACCCATTTCTTTGTTTTCACCTTAATTTGTGTGTTTCGTACTTGATATTTGGGAATTTAATGCAGAAAGTAATTCACAGTCTTGCTTGAAAGTTACATGGCCTATAGTTTTAAAAAAATCTTTTATGCCAACAGTGTTCAGATAAACCCTTAAGTGATTGACAGTTAGTAGGTGTCACCTTCTAATTTAAAAGCCAATTTAAATTTAACCATCATATTGTTCAAGAAAAGTATTACCTTTCATTCAATAATTACACTTAATTGGTTTGAAGATTTAAATGCTGCATTGGCTACAAACATTTCAAGCTGTGCACAATGTCT
>NW_017729009.1:21129534-21139767 GCF_001723915.1 Gavialis gangeticus
TAAAAAAAATCTTTTATGCCAACAGTGTTCAGATAAACCCTTAAGTGATTGACAGTTAGTAGGTGTCACCTTCTAATTTAAAAGCCAATTTAAATTTAACCATCATATTGTTCAAGAAAAGTATTACCTTTCATTCAATAATTACACTTAATTGGTTTGAAGATTTAAATGCTGCATTGGCTACAAACATTTCAAGCTGTGCACAATGTCTAAGCCTCTTCATAAGGCTATACAGGTACTGTATAGATTTAATCACTTTCTAGCTTTTTTATGGGAAAAAAAAAAAGTAGTCATTTTTTTTTGGATGAGTGATGTAAAGAAAAGGCTAGATCTCTAGCTGGTGTCAGTTGGCATAGCCTTACTTACTTCAAAGGAGTTATACCAAGCTTTATTGATTTAATACCTAGCCCAGGAAACCTTGTGGTTTTCTTTCAACTTCTATGCTTGTGCACAATGTGCATCGTATGCCTAACTTGCTGGGGAGGGGATGGGTTGCGGGGGCAAGGGGAGGCAGAGGTATCTTTTGTTAAAAGAGTGCTTCATAAAGAAGAGCAATCTGAATATGTATTAAAATACAGTTAATGGAACAGGGGTTTGTAGGTGGTGCTCAGGAATATGAAACATTGTTCTGGAGTTTGGTAGGGCCCATAAAACTTCTTGTGCATTGTGAATGGCATCCTCTATTCAAGTCTTTAACATATATCATGATGATGGGGATTACCCTGTGAACAAAGACCCTCTCACAATGTGGTTTCACTCTTACTTAATGGTGACAGAAGAATCTAGCCAGATGATCACAAGCCATTTTTCTTCCTAGAACTAAACCAAAGGGCAGATTCCACCAGAGGTTCAGCTTCGATGCATATTAACTTTTGGGAGTTGAGGGTGTTTAACTTTTGCTGCATTAGTTTCTGAAAAATTGCAGGTTTGGAGTCACTGCAATGATTTCTCTTATTCTGTATCTGTAAAGCATCTTGCGGAGTTTGGCCTCTGTATCTTAAATAATCACAATAATGTACTTAGATCCACTTAGAGTACTGTTCCTGTGATTTGTGACCACGAGGCCTGCTGTCAGATGGTTTGCTGTGAACTGCTGAGTAGAAGTACTCCTGAAGTTCTGCTAAAATGCCTTCTCTTTGAATACAGCACTCAATGTATAATGAATAATATTCAGAGCTTTACCAGGGGGGCACTGAACACCTACTTCCAAAAGCTATCTTGATGGCATTGATCCTCTCAGACTGAGTCCCTCAATGAGCTTAAGCAGTTTTATAATCCACGATCCACTCTTCTCAATTGTCTGCATATATCTATGAAAACAGATGCACCCGAGTAGACCATGAATCCAATTGCTCATCCCAAAAGACGGCGATAATGGCAAAATGAGTAAGGCTGGATTCTCAGCTCTGAAGAGTATCAGAAGAAAGAGGGAAGAAAGTAACAGGGAAGAAAATAAGGCTCTAACTCACTTCTTTGTTTCCTGATTCAATTGGCCATAACGTTGACTTGTAACATCCTCTCCAGGGGAACTCAGTTGGGTAGGGTACTATAAACTCTGAGCTTGGCATCTCTTGGCCCATGACTTCCCTTTCTGCTCCCTGTCATACCTCTTTTTTTCTAGTTTACAGGGTTGAAGAGACTTGAGGCACAGAGCCAAGAGTGTTGTTTTTATGCTACTTAGAGAATTTTTCTACCACAAAGAAATCCATAGCTGCTTCTTCACTTTTCCTTGCTTAGGCAGCCTTAAATCTGGGCTCTATATTTCTTATATTAAAGGAAAACATGCCGGCCTCTGCCGAGTAGGCAAATAGAAAATTGAACTGTAATAGTATGTGGGAAAAGTTACAGAAATATAGAGGCTATATCTGCATACAAATCAAATTGCAAATGTTTCACATGGATATGCAGCTCAAAAATATCTTAAGATAATGTAGCAGTTTAGCATCTAATATTATTCTGCGGTTGGGGTGTAACTTGAAAGCAAAGGACTCCATCTAACAAGATGCCTTCAGTACTCCTTCTCTGAAGTATATCTAACTCTAGAAGATACTGAGCAACGAAGAGCAAAACATGAACCGGACCAAGAGTGTGTTGTGCAGTGCAGTGCTCGCTCTATTATCATCTGGAACATGGCATTTCTTTCTTAACAAGGTATGGATCATGCCTTTGGTGATCCGAGGGAGCCTTTTGCTCTCCCTTGTATAACGAGATGTTGGTGAGACTGTTGTAAATCCTCAGCCGCTTTTCCAGGGAGTCTGTCTCTCATGTATGTTCCTTGTGCCTGAAGCCCCTTCATTTATGGTGGTTTTTGCTTTTTATGTCATTCTACTTTCTAGAGCAGTCCTTAGGACACTCACTTGAAAGCAGACCTCGGTTCTGGTGCCTGCTTTTAGGGCAGTGTGTGCCGCCTAGGCATGCTGAAGATGGTAGCTCATAGAAGCAGAGAACAATCGTCTGCTCTTTCCTATTGTGTTTGGTCACTGTTACTCAGCAGTTTTACTTCTCTCGCTATTTCCAGCACAGCACCTGTATGCATGGAGTACTCTCATTGCCTGCCAAAGATAATAAAAGAGTCCAGACTACAGTCTGAGGGTCACTCAAACAATAGAGCATAACACACAATCATTGCCCACTGCTTTAGGGCTGTTTCATAAGACTCTTACGGCTGGTAGTTAGTAGCTCACCTGGCAACCCTGCTTGAGTCTGAGGGAGATCTGAGGCTTAAGAAATGTGCTTGCACAGTGTGCGCCTTATACAAAAGAATGGATAATACCCGAGGAAATAAGTGGCGTCAAAAATCAATACAGACAGATGTTCAACCAAAATGAAATATTTTTCAATAAAATAAGAGCAGGCATGACAGACCTGGAACTAAAGAATTAAGATGCACTAAACAGAAGCAATGCAAGTGTACATCTATGATGGATCCAATCTGATTGTCAGCAACGAGGATGGAAGCAGCAACACAAAACCAACCCACAGAACAATCAACACCGAACGAAAAGGTTTTATTATAACAGAGGAAACGAGTTCCTGGTCCCACTGGCACTGATTTCATTAGGGCTGAGTTTGCATCCAGAGGCTATACATCACATTTTTAAAATGCGTCTTTTCCTGTGCTTTCTATTCCAGGACTACGTTCCCACCTCCACGTCCATGAAACTCCTTTATCTAGCCTATTTTCACATGGATGCATTAGTTAGGCATAGGCAGGCAAGGCTCTTTGAGTAGAAGTTGTGATATCTTTTATTAGACCAACTAAATAGTTGAAAAAAAGTTCTTTGCAAGCTTTCAGGCACATAAATTAGGCATATAAATACACAGGGGTAGCTTGGGAGAGGAGGGCAAACCTGTACTGCTTCCATGGTGATAGGATCTGAAATCAGGGGAGGTTCATGGCACCAAACATACATATGTCCATCTCATAAGAGGGCTGCTATTAGTGAACTTCACGTAATTTTAATTGTGCACTGATTAGTATCAGGCACTTTGTCTTAGGTAGTTTCTAGTGGAATTTCTTTATGTCACTTTAATTTCAAAGTGTAACGATGCTGACAGAAGAGGCTGAAAGACACAACATAGAAAATGGTTATACCATCATGTTCAGGCATTCATATGGAATGTGGGAAAACTATGGCTCTTGCTCTGAATGAGGCATTTGACCCGCCAAACACTGCTCTTCATGGATTTGACCACAAATCTCCTTCTATGACCAAGAAACTTTTCCCAGAAATATTTTAATAAGAAAAAAAATGGTATATTTCCATTACATTTTCAGTTTTGGCATATCACCATTTTCTATCAACATATATCCCAATTAATTTCTGTTTTATTCACGAACTACTCATTCACCAAGGCAGTGAAGCACCAGAACACTGTGATGCTCATACTCTATCAGTAAAAGGCTTAGCAACTCCACTTGGTTATCTGTCCGAGACTTCTGAACGGAAAGAAGCAAGTGGCCTTTTCCAATAGCTAATACCTTACACTATCGTCCTCTCTTTTGCACTTAGCTTGTACATCAGCTGCTCTTGCCAATAACTTCCATTGCAATCACGGTGCTGTTATGATTGCCAATGTTTTGAATTCCTGAACAGAAAATAAAACAAGCTGCAGTTTTCATCATGCAATCCTTTCCCAAGGTCTTTTGTGCTTTTTATGTGTTCAGAATTTGATTCGTGTAAAGGAGCACTTGTCCTTTTATTAGTCAACATGGCTTGTTTGATGAATTTGTCTAATCTCTAATGTGGCCATATTATATATTTTAACTTGCTGACATCCACCGACCAAGCAGAGGTCAGATTGCAAGCTCAAGGATTAAGCAGCCCTCATTTCATCTTTCATCTTTCAAAAACAATAGCAATTGGTAAGCTCTTCTTAACAGTCTCTAGATGGAGGAAAAGGATGCCTCATAAATAATAAACAGTATTTTCAGTTAAATGCTGCTGCTTTTCAATTGAGGCAAATTTAAATAAGAAAAAAAATAGAGCAAATGGTGATAAATTCCAAAAAGTGCAATGAAAATAGATAAAGCTATTCCTTCCGTGCAATGTGTTTATGGGACCTGTATTTTAAATTAACTTAATCCAGAATGAACTTCTCAGAGCGGCAAAAAGAATGGGTGTGAGAGAATACATAAAATGTGACAGAAAATTTGCTAGTAAACTAGGTGCTATGATAATAAATCATTAAACTAAAACACAATTGTCAGATGAATGAACAAGATACCATAAATCGAGTGATGCCATATCTCGGCTTTTATTACTATGTTTACTTGCTTGCTTACTCATTTGCAAAATGTAGTTGTTCCCAGCCTCTGAGCTATTTAGTGAAAACAATAAAGGCTCTGCAGTGAGTGTGTGTGTGTGCATGCTGTGTGGGGGGTGGCATGGGAAGCACTGTATTTTTCTCTTTCATTATGATTTTCTATATGAAACCAGCTCCATCACCCATTCACTTTATCCTTCAAATCATTCAGCTAGCCCATAGACTAAAAACCACAAAGATCTCAAGGATAAATATACCTGGGTGTGTCTACATGTAAAATTAATGCTACGCAATAAACTCCAGCACATAATGTTCAAGAGTTTATTGTTCCCGGGTGCTGCATTTACACGTGCACCCAGGACCACAACACGTTGAGCTGAGTTGGAGCAGCCTTGGCTGGCAGCGGCCCTGGGGGAGCCTGCAAGACTGGGGCTGCTCTGACATGGATTAACGTGCTGCAGCAAGGCTGGCTAGGGCATGGGGGTGCTTCAGCGGAGGGCTAGCCAGTAGGTAGACCCCCCGCACTAAAGCACCCTACTTGTGTTTACAAGTACTAACCTAGGGTGGAGTTAATTAGTTTACTGCAGCCTAATAGGGCCACGTGGATAGATGCTGAGACTTTACTGAGGAGCTAATTAGGCAACTCCACAATAAAGGTCTCATGTAGATGCACCCACTGAGAATCAAAATAGCAATTGTGGGAAGATGATAGGCAAGGACAAAAAGGGTGATCTGGTTTTACTTATTAATCTCACCTTGGCAGAGCCTCATTCTTTACCATCGTTGTCAGCATCTAGTCATTTTTATTTGGGGGAGTTTTTAAAGTTGTGGTCAGAGTCCAGAGCCAACTTCTGATTTTTGACTCGGTTCCCTTTGACTCTTTGTTCCCTCCAAAACAAGTGCTGTGCTTATATGTCTGACTGAGAAGAAATGACAGGCATTCCCCACAACACTACATCAAACAAAACTGTTCAGAAGGTCATAGCAGAGAAACACAAGAAGCTTTTCCTTCACTCAGGCCTCAAGTGATCCTGCCCTCAAAACTCTGCTTGGTAACAGATACCCTGCTGGGCTGGATGCCATCTATTAAACACGAGTCTTGAACTAGGATTGAGATTTAAAAAAGACTATCTTCTGATAAGACATTGCATTGCTTAAGGTATGTTTGGGTAAGTACAAGCATTACATTTAGATCGCCCTAACCAAGCTTAGGGTGATCTAAATGCGCGGGGGTGCAAGTGTTTGCAGGGCTTAGGTTACCCTGTAAATGGCACGCCCAATTTAAAGTTAGTTCTCAAGAATTCACTTTAGACTGGCATAGGTTAATCTGACCTAAAATGGGTTAACCTGACCTAAAAAATGCTTGCGTGTATTCCCAGCACAGCCCTGGGGCTGTGAAACTCCAGCCATTTTTGTTGTTTTGACACCCCCATCCCCAACCCTGAATTGGGTCCTGTGAACACTTGTTCACACCATTAGTGTGATTTTGGACGATAAAGGCATTTCCTTTGGAACCCTAATTCTTTCTTAACTCAGCTGCCAGCCTCCATATCTATAGTCTACATGCTACAATTGTCATTAAAGACCCAATATTCACAGTCCCATAGTCCTGAAGGACTTGGCATGTCATAGTATCTTGTCTAGCTCTGGTATTTCTATAGCACACATCACTGTAAGTCTTTTTTTTAAATATATCTTTGATTTCTTTGGAATCTCGAATGATAGGTTTTTAAATGGCATCCAAGTCAACTCTTCTACTTGGGAGGTATATCCAAACTCTTATTAGAGTCTGAAGTATTCTTCCCGAAGTAGAAAATTTCAGGCAGCAAGGAGCTTGCCTAGTGGACTATGATGCTTCTTAAGAAAAAAAAAAGTTTAGACTTATTCAAAGCAATTTCTTGTCTTCATACGAAAAAGAGCTGTGCAATTATTGCAAATACCTCAGTTAGAATGGGGGAGGATAAGTGACAACACATCACCGGTACACTTTTCTGACCAACTGCCTAAAATAATGTATTTGGGAACATTCTTCTCCGTGGTTTTTTCTTAATAAGCACTGCAACCTTTGCCATTTTTCCCAATTACATGCAGACGGTAATTAGCTAATTGGAAACATTAAAGCCATTTCAAAATAATTGAAATTACAGTTATTCTACCATTTCTCTGCCAAGTATGGAATGCCTTCCCCACATGGTCTCTATTAATATAGCAATACCCAATTTCAGATGCAAGAAGCTGTGATAGAATCATTACAAACTTCATTTGTTTGATCAACAATCAGTCTGATTTACTAGAGATTAAAACGATATAAAGCTGCTGTGGTGAGGAAGGGTGGCAGTGGAATTATGAAAAGCAGATGGAAGCAGTGCTCAATATAGGATATTCATGTAAGGCTATAGGGCCATTCAGAATGGGGGAGCCTGAGTGAGTACTATACAAATTATACTTTAATAATACATTGTACTTGAGATCCAATTTTATCTGTTGAGCCCTAAGCAATTTGCAAACATAGATTAATTAAGTCGTACAGCTTCTTGTGAAGAGAGCCATATAGCTTCTTGCTGCTATTCTTGTGCATGCTATGAAACTGAGGAACAGGCTTGTCCAAGGTCACAAAGCTATATCACAAATTCAGGAATCCCCCTATGCTCCTCCTTCTACACTCTAACCACCATAGCTAGGGACAGATATTAACATAAGCCAGTTTATGTGACCAGAAACTGGTTTAAACCTGTGACAGAACAGATGTTCAGTGCATATAAACCAGTTTCAAACTAGCTGAAACCAGTTTGAGATAAGCCGGGTTGAATGTACTATCAGACTTAACCAATTTGGGTCAAACTGGTTTATGCAGTGTCTGTCCCAGACACCTTCCTAGTTTAATTTAAACCCCCAGCATCCCAGATGCTTTGCAGCCTTGGGCAGGGCTCTGCTTTCTGTTCCAGCCCAGCATGGCTGGCCCCACTCCTGTGCTCCCTGGCGGGAGCTCCGGCACAGATGGCAGGTACAGAAGCATCTGCCTGGCTTCCTCCTGCCCCCTCCCCACCCTCCTTACTCAAGCAGGGATTCCCCCACTGCCCTCCCCACAACAGAGACCATAGCCAGCATGTGGTATGCTAGCTAATGCTGAGAGGTGTCTGTATAAGGCAGACAGGACAAAGGCAGATAGGGCAGTGCCTGCTTAGGGCTTTTTGGAGCTAACCAACAGATAGCTGGTCATGTCCCTCTGGTCCTTCCTTAGAAAAAGCTGTTTAACAAGAGATCGAACTAATGAAAGAGGCTTTTGTTTTGTTTCGTTTGGATGGGGTGCTAAATGCTCTGTTGCTCCCTGTGTAACTCCCTGTTGTGTAACTAAATGCTGTCTAACTCCCTGCTGGCTCCCTCACTGGTCAGGAGCAGTGAGGTGCAGGGGGGAGGGAGGGGGAGGGGGACCCCTCCTTAATCAGAGCATCCCCTCCCTCAGCTCAGCACTTTCAAAGGGAAGGGAGGGCTGCTCTAGCACTCCCTGGTTTCTAGTCTGAGCCGCTGCAGGCATGTGCCTGCATTTCCTCAGTCCAGAGGGAATGTCTGTACAGTTGAAAACCAGTTCAGCCTAGCCAGGTTAGACTAACCAGAAAAGATTGAATCAATTCATGCTCAAGCTTTTTGAATGTCTGTCCCTAACCTACATTTTTTTCAAGTGTAGAACAGATACAGACAGATACACACAAAATTATGGGGGAGAATGAGGAAGGGAAAACCTCTTTAGGCAATGTTGCATTAATTATAAGCCAATGGCAGCCCTTGGGCTGCCACTGGCCAAACTTCTTACAATGCCTGGATTGGCTGGTGAACAACACTGCATGAGCAACACTGACCAGTAAAAGGGTTTCTTTGTGCTTGGTTCATTCATTTGCAAAAATCAATGTGGTATTAAACATTAATAGCTCTTTCTATCTAAACATTAATACACACACAGTATTAACCTAACTATGAAGAAAAATGGAAGAAATATAACTCTGGGGGAACATGTCTTTGTCAGGAACACAGCTTCCAGTATGAACCAAAATGATAACTTCCATCATCTTCTCCTGATTCCATTATTACATCTTAAATTTAAAAAAAAATGTTCAGAGAGTCAAATTCTGCTTTTAGTAGCAATGGCACCATTTAACAGTAACCCCATTTAAGTGAATGAATTGCATTGTAGTTATTAATGAATTGAATCATTTCAGCAGTACACTGGTGTAAATCTTAATTAATGCATTTAAATTCACAACTTTAATCAAGCTGCTGTGAATTTACATTGGTTTAAGAGATAAATCAAGTAAGATAAGTAAGAGCATAAAACCTTGCCCACATTTTAGCCTTATTGATTTGTGCACAGAACCCTTATGAAAATAAATATAAAGGCAAATAACATTTCCAAAGGTTATTTGAAGCATTTTATAGTTTTACTGGACATGTGTGTTCATACCAAAGATTTCTATGTTAATAAATTAATTACAGATTTCAAAAACAATGATAAAAGGAGGTGTTCTAGGTACTTCTATTGTCGCTATCATTGCAGTACCTGTCTCTCAGCCTTCAGTGTATTTATCCTTACAATGTCTGTAAGAGGAAGGAAAGTCCTGCTACCTCCACAGAGAATATATCCATCTGATACTGAATTGTACTTTGTAGGCATATAGAGTGGCTAAGCAACTTGACCAAGAGCACAGAGGAAGACTGTCTCAGAGCAGGGATTTCCAGGTCTCCCAGGCTCCAGATAGTAATCTAACTACCAAGCCATCTTTCTGCTGTTACTTCATTCAATTGTATGCATTTAATAAATAACTCCTTAGACAAATATATTTTTGTTAAATGATATTTGTTTAAGAAATTCCTTGGCCTGCTTACAGAATATATATATTCTGTGACACACACACACACAGATATATTACCATCCCTCATATTCAATTCTATAGGACTTTAGGTCATTTGAACATGCAGTTTGATTCTCTTCTCACTTTTACTGAAGCAAATAAAAATAATTAGGGCCTGGTTTAAATCGCAATCTTGATTTTTGTTGTGAAAGATCATGAAATTAAGTGATTTTCAAAAAAAAATAATTTGCAACAAAATGCCATGGTATGACTGCTTGCTGGGGAGTTCACCAGTAAGCAGCCATATCATGGCATTATTTGAAACAAGATGCCAGCTGCAGGCTAGAGAAAGTGTTCCTCAGCCAGCAGGAAAAGCCTAGCAGCCCAGGGACGGGGAGAGGGGAGGGCTGCAAAAGGGACAGAAGGAGGAGAAAGCTTGGGGGAGGGTAGGGGAGGGACTGTTTGCCCCTCCAGGTGGGAAAACTGAGTGTGGGGGGTTGGGGGAGGGAACACATGTATGGAGGAGCAAAGAGCTCCTCCCCTACCTAGCGCCAGGGACATCTGCCAAGGCAGCCCCCAGGCACCCTCAAACCCCCATGCCTCAGTTTTCCTGCCTGGAAGA
>NW_017729009.1:21144767-21147347 GCF_001723915.1 Gavialis gangeticus
TGTATGGAGAAGCAAAGAGCTCCTCCCCTACCTAGCGCCAGGGACATCTGCCAAGGCAGCCCCCAGGCACCCTCAAACCCCCATGCCTCAGTTTTCCTGCCTGGAAGAACAAACAGCTCCTCCCCTACCTGGTGCCAGGACCATCTGCCTCTTCCAGTGAGGTGTGTGGGGAGGAGGAGCCGTGGGACTTTCTTCATCTATCAGAGGCCTTAGGCACAAGGCCTCTCCTGCTGCAATTAAATCTGGCCCTAGATCTTCCCCCTCAGCCAATCACAGGGCATGGGAGGGTGCCTTGATCTGGATGTGAAAATGGTGGCCACTGCCACGATCAGGCCAGGATATTAGTGAGCTGGGCCTGCAATATAAATATGGTGGAAGGAAAAGGGAAACGAGGGCCAATACAGTCAAAATATATGAACAATTGCAGCGTTTTCACTGTGCAGAATTTGCAGGTACATTAATGAAGACTCATTGAACCCTTAAACCAAAATAAAGAAAAGTACATAAAAAATAATAGGGTTAAGACTGCTCGATAATAAATGCTTATGCAATTCATTTTATTGTCAGAGCCAAGAAGAATACATCCAGTGAAGGAAGGATTCTCAAATAATAAGAAAGTTCTGCTTTTTTCCCCATAGTATCATTGAGCATTGTTTTTCCTTCCTGTTTGTTTCCCTTATGATCTAAATATTTCCACTTTGATGGGATTTTTAGAAAAGACGTCCAGAATTTGATAGGACTTTTGATATTTCCACTCAATCTAGTATATAGTAGCAGAGCATTTATTTATGCTCCATTGTTCTCAATTATGTTAAGAAGAGACGCTTGGAATGGTTTATAGTACAGACTTGTTCAGATTTGGGCAGTGTTCACTGAATGTGAAACAAGAAGAGATACATCTATATTTAATCTGTTCTTGACACTGGCCCATTAATATAATGTAGGGTTTTTCACTGATATAAACATGGGTACAATATAAGAAACACGGTCAGCTTACACTCTTCACTATTGCCTATGTATTATGAGGTAACAGTAATGGAAACAGCATATTCTGGTTAAGTTATACTCATTGCCTCTATGTCTACTAGGGACATTGTTTGAGATTCATATAAAATATGCAGCACTATTCAGCTGCTGATCTTTTCAGAGTTCCTTTGAAATATGATGTTGTGCTGTAGTTCAAAAGAAAAAAAATTCCCAGAGGAAAAATTCAGAATAAATAAAATATTTATTGGGTTTGCCACATAAACTAGAGCAGACCTGAATAAGGATATGATATGAAAGGGGCTGAGGTCACAGAGGAAGTGGAAGGATAGTCATTTAGCAAGTCCTGTTTCTAGCAGAACAAGGCTGCTGAGGGAGAAAAGAAGGTGAATAAGAGACCACAGAACACAAGCGAGAGGAAATATATCAGATATTATAAAACCCTGAAGGAAGCTATCAGATGATACCAGAAACCATACGGAATTGGAACTGTGACATGGTTGACACAAGAAGGCAATGACTCTAAAAGAGAACTGCAGGCTCAGTGCTAATACTCAGAGTTAATACACCAAAGATGAAGTAAAGTACCAATTCCTTCTGGAAATTAACCTTTGGAGGCTATAAAGAGAAACTCCATTTGGAAGCACTGGATGAATTTTCCATAGCATGTTAAGTCTTTTGTAAATACCAGACTGTCCACCACAGATTGATGCAGAGAGAGCTGAGATGACAGGCTCGGGGTACATCAGAAAAGGCAGGGGAGAAAGCAGAAGAAATGGGATAACTGGAAAAAGCAATGCAAAGTGAAATCTGGAGATCATTTATTAAAAAGCAGTTAAAATCATTAAGAGGAACCTGAAACTCATGCAGAACCAGTGCCACAAGGCACAAACCTCATTTGAAATTAAGAAAATAAAAAGGCACAGGCTAAGACTGACTAGCCTCTGTACAGCATAATAAACAGTAGCCATCCGAAAAATCACTGTGGCGAGAGTTTCTTCTACACCCATGAACTCATTAATTGCTCATATTGTAAGCAATGTGGACCAACAACTTATCAATTGCTTAGTAATAAGATGATAAATTTTAACAGACCTTCTCTTACAAACCTCTTTGAAAGAAATTTTGACTAGTTTCCTTCCCCATTTGGCTAAAAAAAAATTAAGCTGTCTTCTATGTATCTAGTGACAGCAATTTCAAGCACAATTTACACAATTTCCTGGAAACTACAGCAGAGAACATTCCTGAAAATATTTTGCAGAAAATACCCATACATGTCTTGAAATTAATTCATACCGACTATGACTGGGCTCTTGGTTTCTGGAGATAATCTAGTGAATGAACTTATTAGCCAGCTGGGTAGAGCAGGTGCTGAATTTTAAGAAAATGTTGCAGAATATTTGTAAAAGAATAATATTCAACCACTCAGAGTACTGAAATAATAGTTTGATCCAGATTTTGAGCTCATGTACATAAACAGAGCAGCTAGAGCTGTGCAAAGATTTGGGCAGTGATTTGATTTGGAGGAGATTCGGCCCAATTCAGTGGCTGAATCTCCAAATCTGAATTGAATCAGGGGACCAATTAAATGATCTG
>NW_017729009.1:21152347-21152719 GCF_001723915.1 Gavialis gangeticus
CGCCTGCAGCAGGGAGCTGCAGCCAGACTTGGAGCTGATAAATAGGGGGCAGTGGAGGGGGGCTGGAGGATGGGGAAGGAGATCATGGGGTGACCATTGCCAGACCCCATCCTCCTGCCTGTTCCCCTGGCACCCCCGACCCCCGCCCGCTTCCCCCAGCCTCCGCATGGCTACCTCACCCGCCCCAGCTCCCAGCCCTTTAAAGAAAAGCCCCAACTCACCGGGTGCTGCCAGGCACAGGGGTGATCCCTGCTACCCCATGCTGCATGGGGGACTCTGCATGAGCCCCCTGATGCCCCCCGCTACACCCTCAGGCCCCCCCCCCATGGCTGCCCCGCTCACCACAGCTCTGGCCCTTTAAGAAAAAAAAAA